>NC_136483.1:93188117-93270617 GCF_053919585.1 Euprymna scolopes
AGCATGTGCGAGAAGACGGTAATTCGGAACAGAAGAGGGGAAAGTAGAAATGAGTAAGAGACAATATATAAAAATAAACTAGATAAGTCGTATATTGTCGAGGTTTCAGTTGAGCATGCAGAGGCGACACTCTTCAATTGTTTTGTGAATTATTAATATTACATCTCAAGGTTCACGTTAGATAATGACTATAGAATTGTGAGAACACTTTCTAATATGGTGCGGCGTCATAGAAAACAGATAAATCCATATTATAAACATTTGCACAACCAACTGGTTAAATCAGACATCTTCTCTTATGTATTATTCTTATATTAAATATGTATATATTTATATCATAGGAATATCGTCTGCAATACAACTCACGAATATGCGCATTACAAATCCGTGTATATGCATGAAATATTAATAGTTTAAGAAAAGTTTATCTTAAATTTTACAGTAAATTAAAACAATTTGAGATTTATTGAATTTTATTTAATTTTGGAGTTTGTAATCTGGAGATCCTCATGTTCATTAAGAGTCATCTTACTGCAATGAAAGTACCCCCAATATACGCTCAGCAAAATAGTCCCAATATAATTCACCAGTGAGGAAATATGACTGTAAGCTAATCATGTCTTTGTTAAACTTTTTAAACGCAGCGACTGTTGACTGCAATATATCTGCACTAAGTATACTGAATGGAGGAAATATTGTAAATTATATCATCGATATTACGAGCGACATTTTGTTTGTTACCTTGCTTTTTTTAGTATTTAGTCCTGTGCCATGCACTGCGTTTTATCGATATATTCAACTGAAGTGTTTTTCAAACACATGTCTTGACATTACCTATTTAAACTTCAACGCTAGTTTATATTTTACATTTGTTTCGGTCCTGGATATAACCTTAAACTATATCCAGTGTTGAGGCCCCAGCTTGCGGGCCTTAGGGAGTGTGGAGTCACCCTTTAATTGTCATTGCTCCCAGGTCCACTCTGACCAGGAGTGGTAGTAGCTGTTAGGGTCCCAACTATGGGTTAAATAGAAACTGACTTGAAAAAAACAAATATATTTTATTAAAAAAAAAAAAATCTTTAAAATCTTTTGATTCGGATTAAATAACCTGAAAAGGGGTGATATGTCGTAAAACAAAAACAACCAAACCAAACCAAACCACGTTTGTTTCGTATTATTTTATTTCCCTAGTATATTAATTCTTACGGTTAGACTTGACGTAATTAAATGCCTTCTCTTAAAACTCCTTATTGTGCGCCGACAAATATATTCAAATTTCAGAGTAACTAACCGACAAACCGGCGCAGCGTCTGACAGAAACATGTAGAGAAACCGTACGAACTTTGCATCAGCATGATTGCAGTGAAAGAGATGGTGAACATTAACATGCTAGTAAAAGTGAAAGTTGCACACGAATGTCAACACTGAATCCCAAGAAGAACGCGGTAAAGGGAAGTGGATCTAATGGAGTCCATTGGGGGTAGCGTTAAACGCTGAAGAAATAACATATAAGCAATAATACCTTTGGGCGTAAACAGCATACCAGCTATCAGAGTGGCTAATTTCACTTCAGCTGACAAAGGATTCAGGCTAGGGTGTAATCATATTCCTACAAAGCTTGGTGTATAGAATTAAAAGAAGTGGGTATCTAGGGAAGTACACTGACCCACACATTTAAGTAACTATTAACGAAGGTCAGTATTGGTCAAATCTTGGACGTGAGTTAATGTAACGCATAGGGAGTCATACATCTATTCATATATGTATATCTTATAAGCTACTATATGTGGCTATCGGGATTGCCCGTAATTAACTTTATTTTTCTTTGCCTCAATACAAAGATAGAGTTAGACATTGAGTTTAATTTTAATGTAAGGCAAAACAGCACCAACAGGAAAAAAAACGCACTCTAAATTGGGACGAAAATACAAATCGTCTCAGTCCAGAAAGATTTCTCTCTTAATGACCGAAAATATTCATGAAGTTAACAGCTACGTAATAATTCGAGTAACAAGACCAGGCATTTTTTATTTGTTTATGATTCGCTCATTAACGCTAAGTATTTGTAATTTGTGAAATTCTTTTTCATTATGGCGCGAGATGATAAAAGATATACCTTCACTTTTTCTGATATCATCGACTTTATATATTACTAGCAGGCCGACCGGCATTGCCCGGTCGTAAATTACGCTTAAATATGATATTTTGATTAATACAGATTTCATATTTATTATATAATATTGGACGAAATATATAGTAATGGTTTTAAAAGGTTTATAAAAAAATTACTTGTGCGCCACAACCCAGAATTGAAATAAAATGCTTTCGATTTACGTCTTCCTTGGACGTTAATTCTTGAGCTATGACATGTTTGCTTCAAGACTAAAGATTAAAACAGGAACCAATAGCTAAGAGGTTACGCATGTATATTTTCAGGCCGTCATTCGACCATCACCTGGCAAATTTTATTTCTTTAATTTTCACACATTTGCACCGGCTTTTCCCGGCTAAAACCCAAATATAAAGTTTCGCATATGTTTGAATACCGTAGATATTAAGTTTAATGTCTCTAGACTAAAATTAACAAAGAAGTTGTGGAGGCAAATGTTTTTAAACTAATATATATATATATATATATATATATATATATATAGATATATATATATATATATATATATGCGTGTGTGTGTATACGGATATATAATTATGTATACATATATATATATATATATATATATTATTTTTAAAATGTAATTATCCACTGACACGTGTATCGTCGTCTACGACTTATCAGAGTGGCTGAATATAGACACTCTGATGAGTCGTAGACGACACAACACGTGTCAATGGATAATTACATTTTAATAATAATATATATACCGCTCCCCATGTGGGGGTATCAAATTGGTTAAAGGGGCACTTATTCCCAGCTCGCATGTAGGTAAAAATGCGCTGTCGTAAATAATTGAATTCATTCAAAGCATATCGCTAAAACCAAAACAAACAACATTTATATATATATATATATATATATATATATATATATATATATATATATATATATATAAAGAGGTTTGTGTTCACTATCTTCTTTTTACGTAAATATTGCGCGAGCATGAATCATGTAGAATATCTACCTGGATATAATTACGGGTAATAGTAGACTAAATGTGGTCATCTTATTAGAAAACCGAAAAAGCTAATTAGCAATTAATTAAAATAAATATTTAAAAAAAATATGAAAATTAGCTAGATCTTTTGAAGATGAATGCAATTCCACAACACACACACGCGCACACACACACACACACACATATATATATATATATATATATATATATATATATATATATATATATATATATATAAGTTGTATTTTCTTTTTAAATAAATAGAAAAAAGGGTGTTTTATATAAATATCAATACAAAAAAAGTACTAAATTTATAGGGGTATAGATTTTTTTCGAAATAATTTTGAGATGAGTGTTCATAATTTGAGTATTTATTATTTTTTTCGGATTGTTTTCCTCATCCTCATAATTGTTATTGTTGTTCCACCACGTTGCGTCCAACTTATCCTCTGGTAATCTTCAGGTGGTGAACCGCAACCTAATAGGAACGCTGAGTTTTGTTACTGTATTCCCGGTAATTATTGCTTCCCATAGTTGTTGTTTTCTAACCAGGTTTTAGTCAACTAATCCTCTAGCCTGAAACCCCAATTATCAGACAATGCTCATCTGAAACCGTATAAACGTAAAGCCTTCTGACCTATGAATGTGAGGACTATAGTTCTAAAACAGAAATGAAACTCAAGTATCAAGTTTGTTAAAAATTGTTATCATTTAAATAACACGATGTTAATGCGAAAGTATTTAGTCGTTTAACTCGAAGTTCGATAAAATTATTAACTTAAATGGAAAATATGGTCAATAATTTGTTTATGTTTCTTAAATCTATTAGCATGAAGATTGCATATAGATATTATTTGGATATTTCGTGTAAGATATACCTATTCGTAGTTATCATAACTAGTTTTCAGCTGATGAAACATATCACTTTATTCTTGTGTATAATGACAATATATTGGTGACTGATGAAGTGGATATTTGCGTTTATTTTTTCTTATAATGAAGCGTTAGAATTACAATGTGTAAGGTTTTTTACGAAACGGAGAGAGCGTTGCGTGGTTCCTATTGCTGTATGAATTCAATTCCTCACCGATATTATTTCTGAATATTTTAGATGAGGATAAATAATTTGATATTTGAAATGTTATTGTTTTTGTCTTAATTCTTATTCTTACACCGTAGAGGTCAATAAAACCGCCAACTTTTTCAGATGTACAATGACAAAGGTCGGTAAGGTTCAAAAGGAGTTGTATTATGTTTTTCGCGTACTTTCAATTTGTTTTATATAATGATTCATAACAGTTTACGTGCATGTAACAGATAACAATGCCAAAGATGCAATAATAATAATAATAATAATAATAATAATAATAATAATAATAATAATAATAATAATAATAATAACAACAACAACATTAATAAGAATAAATTTATAACAAAATTGATAATAAATTTAATCAAATATGAAAAATTACAAGAAAAATGTAAACCTATACAATTATATCAATAAACTTTGTCCAGCTATGTAAATACATTTCGTACAAAACTGGATAATGTAGTGAATTGATTTTAAATCATTTTAATTATTAAAAGAAAAACATCGATCCAGAAACATAAAATAGTAACAAAAGTTCCAAATTACTAAATTATAAAAAAATTGTCACGAGAAAGAAAAAACGATTATAAGATTAGTTTATAGAGTGCCCCGCAAAAGTTTAAAATGCACATTTGAAACCGTCAATGTTTGTATTTCTAGCTTCCAAATGGTAATAAGACTTTTCATAAACATAAAAAGTGTGTTGAAACAAGGATATAAACAGTTGGAAATATAAAACAATAATAATTTAACACAACGCGAAAAGAAAACTCAATAATAAGCAACGCAAAAGGTTACACCACATTTACAAAATAATATCTAGTGTGCTGTAGCATAACCATTATTGTTGCTTACAGCACGCAGACGTTTTCAGTAATCTCTTACGAACTTCTTACATGTGTCTTGTGTTATTTTATTCCATTCTTCCACACAAATTCTTTCCAATTCTGATAGATTTGAAGGTTATCTTCTATATACCAGCAATTTGCATTCTCCCCATCAATTTTCTATAGGGTTGAGATCGATCAAAACTTAACTCCGGCAGGAGTATAGTTGAAATTAACATATAAAAAGTGTAACATTATTTCAAGAAGTTATCTTTTGATTTTAAAATCACGGTACGGGCGTGTGGGTTTAAGTAACTGGTTTATTTCATTTCAACGTAAAATACTCAACAATAAGAACCCAGTTCTTCTAGAAGCAGACATAATTATCACTGTAATTAATTTTTAATACCTACAGACACCAGTTTTCATCCTTTCAAGAATCATAAGACGAGTGGACTGTTTCGCTAGAAAATAACTTTAACCTGGGTTTACATATTCTAAATTCAGACAGTCAATTCACACTACTTCCCTAATTCCACGTTTTATTTTTTTTATTAAGTTTCAGTTTCTTGCCGTTAGAATTTTCTTTTTTAATTCTATTCCCTATTGCATATTCCATGATCTGGCTGCCCAATATTGTGAACTATACACACGCTTTGCTGACAAAGCTCGGCGACATTCTTCGATTTTCTGTTGTATCTATTGGAGTGACCCTTTATGCCTTTTTGTGTCTTGTTATCGTCTGTCCCGGACTACGGGCATCGGTGTGGACATTATTGTCGCGTGCTGTTGTCATCCATCTTATCTCTATTACCATTGTGCTCCAGTTAGTGTCAATCCGATAGTGACCACCGCCTAAGGTTTTCACTGTTGGCTGCTTCGGTACACACTTCCGAGAAGAAGGAAAACATTAGCAGCGAGTGACGAGACTTGAATAAGGTGGGGGGGGGCAGGTTGCATCCCACGTGCTTTATTGGTGTTCGGACGGGCGGTGCTATTTGTGGAAAATTACGTTGGGAGTTTGTCTTTGTTGCTCCAGGCAGGAAAATCGAGTCAGAAAAAGACGTGAAATAAGGCATTGCGACAGGATCGAGAATTAAAACGCAGAACAGAAAATAAAAAGAGGACGGGGCAGATGCAAATATAATTACAAAAGAAAGTGTGTGTGTGTGAGAGGGGTATCATACAATGATAATAGTTACGAGGCACAAGAGAATTCATTTGGTTCACTGTGTCTACTCGGGTGACTCGTTTAAAGTGATCTAATGCAGGAGCACACTACCTATTATAAGCGATCAATTAATTTGTTCGCTTTGTCATTTTACGGCACACAAACCCTATTGTATTATTTAATGCAGCATCCCATCATCTACTATAAGCGTTTATTTAATCGCTTCATTTTATATGTTCAAAGAGCATAGGCGTTTTCATTCACTAAATATTTCTAGAAGAAAGTAATATATGTATATTATAAACGCTTAATCATCGTCTATGATATAATTTTAACAACAACGAAAGACTAAACAAACATGCAAAATACACAATATAATTATTGTGAAATGTTATTAGTTTTCAGTGTTCGGTACAATAGTTCAATATCAAAAGGGAACCCAGTAGTTATCGCTTTAAAGTTTAAATCTTACAAAAGAAATAACTAATCATAAAACTCGCAGATTGTATATTTTTATATGTAATGTAAACAAGCCAGTAAATCTATTATATATATAAAGGTGAATGTGTGTGTGTGTCTGTGAACATTTTCTTGCGCAATAAATCTGACAATTCTCAGTTTACAGACTCGAAATTTGATATACAATGTACTGAGATTTGAGAAAATCTTTTTAATCCGTTTTCGGCGAGAAATTTGGCTGTTAAGGGGTCAAAATTAAAGGATATTTCCTTTGATAACTCTTCCAAACTCGTCCGACAATTTCTGGTCTAAAAACTTGTGAGTCTAGATATACGTTCGGTGGACATGGATCTAACTTAATAACTTGATGTGAGCCCAAAACAATAAATGTTAAGGGGTCATAATAGAGGTCAAAGTTAAAAAAAAATTACCGCCTTTTTTTTGTTCAACATACAACTCCAAATACCCGGGCAACGCCGGACTGAAATATTACATTTTTAATTATTTATAGATCGTACAATACTATAAGATTAAAACCATTATAAATATTACTATCACTATTTATAAGACGATCCCGATCAGCTAAAAAAAACGTGTAATACAGGAGATGAAGTTATAGTATAAATGCACATTTGGAGGTAAATTCAATCATGTAAAAAAATACTAGAAAGTTATTAGTAAGATCCATGCCAAAGTAACTTATATCTAAACTTTCAAGTGTTTAGACCAAAAATTGTCGGAGTATTGGGTAGAGTTCTCAAAGATCAAGTCGTTGAACTTTGACCACTAAACAGCAAAAATTGCCGAACATCGAACACATAGATTTTCCCAAAGCTCAGTACCCTGTATATCAAATTTATTGCGTAAGGAAATGCACTACACACACACACACACACACACACACACACACACACACATACACAGACACAGCTACACAGACCGACAGCTACACGGCTACGTCCACTTGTATAGACATATATATATATATATATATATAAATGCATATATTATTTATATATACATATAAATGTATATATATATATTTATATATATATATATATTCAGTGAAATACTAAACTACTAATGGAATTTCGTTCAAATTTGGTTCATATTTACTTTGCCTAACAGTCGTTGTGTACACGTAAATAGTATATACACTGAACCACGTTGATTTATTCCTTAATTTTTTATTTCGCCCATGTCACAAAGTAAATTTAATAAATAATGCTCATTATGACTATTATTATTATTATTATTATTATTATTATTATTATTATTATTATTATTATTATTATTATTATATTTTTAATATGCAAGATATATTCTAGTTCTGGTTATTTGAGATTCTCTAAGAACTGACACAATTAGAATTAATTGATTCAACGCTGCTTAACTTCGGTGATTCAGTGGAAACCGAGGTGCCAACGTAATTCTGCTGTATATCAATACACAAAAACTAAACTCATAGGAATATATATATATATATATATATATATATATATATATATATATATATTACATCTGCAAATTTTATCAGTACACACAACCTAACAGAAAAACCGGATACATTTACTATGCAAGTCCTTCTCCATTCCGACACATTGTCGATTGACGAGCGCCTAATATCACTAATATCCGGCGAGAATTTAAATAATAACTGGTACTTCATTCGCTAAGATAAAACAAAATAAATAATTAGACATATAACCGCGTTTTATATTCATTTTATATTAATTTATTTACTGTTATTAAGTACAAGAAAATGCACCTCGCGTTTCCCGATATAAAACGTTACATACAATTCATTACAAAATGAAAAACAAGGAAACGGAGACATGATCCATCGTATTATGTTTTATTTTAACAGTTCACTTCTAGTAAAAATAATAGTCGAGCTGAAATCGAAACCAAACAAAATGGTAGTGAATTATATACGATTATCATAAGGCCAGCTTAAAGCAATGTTAAACGCTGTTTTCAAACCTACATATTATTAACAGATGTTAGCGATTCTCGCATGCGCAGTCGTAAAACACTGATGTATTGCCATTTGGTGAATGGATTCTGGACCATACAGTAGCTTCTGGTAGGGCCTCTCGATGCCATACTAGTAGGTAATTGTTACGGCTTTATCTTATCATGTGCCACAAAAAAATTCTTGTCTTTTTCTCTTTTATTTTCCCTATCTATCCTGCTGAAACAGAGTCTACCTACTTGCTCCACAAACCCCAAACCCTCAATCATGACTAATCTCCAAAAAAGAAACACGAATAAACCTAGAACCCCATCCATCAACGTAAACCCCTGCTACAGGTCTCCTTCTCCAACATCAGGGGTCTACGTTCCAACCTTCAAGAGGTTGAAACGCAATTACAGGAGCCGAAACCGGACATATTCTTTCTAAGTGAAATTGGCATAGGGCCAACCACTTCTCTATACGAATTCATAATTAAAGGATACTCCCACTTAACATCTTAATCTGACCCCCAAGATCGTCATGGGCATGGAATGTGTGCCTACATCAAAGATGGCTTTCACTGTGGTAGGGTTATCTCCAGAGAAGAGCATGATTTACCTTATATGTGCTTTCAGGTTGCAATAGCTTCCACCACTACATTTATATTTGTCCTCTACCGCCCCCACAACAGTAGGATTACTATCATAAGGAGCATATCTGAGAAAATTGACCACATCCTGTCTGCTCATCCTTCGGCTAACATTCACATTTGCGGTGATTTCAATGTCCATAATGTGGAATGGTTTACCCACTCAAATATAACCGATGACGAGGGGAGGTTTTCTCATGATTCTGTCATTAGTATGACCTCACTCAGATTGTTTACAAACCCACCCGTGTGCCCGATACACCCGGTCAATATGCAAGCCTTCTAGACCTTTTCCTCATTACTTCCCCTGAGCTGAGTTCATGTTCCGTTCTATCTCCTCTGGGATCCCCTGACCACTCTGTTGTAGGAGTTCAGATAAAAATGAAATGTAATAAGTCTTCCGACGTACCTCTCTACCGTACTGTATATCGATACTCTATGGCTTACTGGGATAGCTTCTGTACATCCATATCTGACCTACCTCTGAATTCCATGTTTAAAAAGGATGTGCTCTCTATAGTATCAGACCTGGCTGAATGGTTTATTGTAGGCATAGACCAATCCATACCATCTAAAAATTCCAGCAAAAACCTAAAAGCCAGCCATGGTTCTCCTCTGAATGTGCTGCTGTCATCGCGCACAGAAATCACCTTTTCAGCAGCTACCAACGTAATAGATGTACTGAGACTAAAGCTGCTTTCAGGACTGCCAGCAGCCACTGTAAAAGAGTAATAAAACATGCAAGAAAGATATATGTTCAGTCTGTTAAATCCAAAGTAGCTGAGCAGCGGCTTGGTTCCCACCAGCAAATAGCAAACAGGATCTTTAACAGAAGCGTGCGTTCTATCCCAACTATCATCAATGGACCTGAGGTCATCTCCTCAGCATCAGACAAGGCCAGACTATTTGCCAAGAACTTTGCAGCTAATTCTACCATATGCGACAATGACTATCAACTCCCTGTATTTCCTCCTATAACAGAGAACACGCTATGCAACATACAAATATCTGTGCGTGAGGTCTCTAAGCTAATCAAAAACCTTGATACTAGTAAAGCAACTGCCCCTGATGGCATTCCAGTTATAGTGCTGAAAAGCTCCAACCAGAACTTGCCTTCATACTTACAAAACTGTTTAAGCGTTGCCTTAAGGAGAACTGCTTTCCAACACCCTGGAAACCCTCATCAGTATGCCTTGTATTTAGGAATTCATATATATATATATATATATATATATATATATATATATATATATATATATATATATATATATATATATATATATATATAGTCATCTCCCTCTCAATACAGACCAATAAGTCTCTTGTGTGTCATGAGTAAAGTGTTGGAATCCATATTTACTAAAGAAGTAGTCAACCACCTCAACAGAAACCCAATTCTTAGTGACACACAATATGGTTTCTGCTCTGCAAGATATACAGCAGATGTGCTAACGGTTATATCACATAGAATTAGTGAATCTCTTGACAAAGGTTTGCTTTCCAGGGCAATTGCTCTTGACATATCAAAGGCCTTCGATAAGGTATGACATAAGGGCCTACTTCACAAGATTTCAGGCTACTGTATTTTTGCGAATGTTTTCTCAATCATTAAATCATTTCTCTCTGATAGGTTCATAAGAGTAGTGGTTGATGAGCAGAAATCAGAGGCTCACAGTATTAATGCTGGGGTCCCCCAGGAGTCCATACTGGGCCAAACTCTCTTCCTGATCTACATCAATGATCTCCCAAAACCCATACTTAAATCATTCGTTGACATCTATGCTGATGACAGGACCATCTATGGCAACACATCAAAGGCCTTAAATGACAAAGTTCTCTCTAATTCTCTCTCCTCTGATCTTGAGCTCGTGGTACAATGGGGAAAGAGGTAGCTGGCCACTTTTAATGCATCTAATACCAAGCTTTTCTCTTTATATCATCAGCGCTCTGATCCTCATCTGGCATCAATTGAAACGGATGGCTCTCGTCTTGGGGAGTCTCCATGTTTTGACAAGCTTCTGTGTTTGACCTTTACTCCTGATCTGAAATGGAACACGTACATCAAATATGCTGCCAGGGACGCTGGGAAAATTGTGGGATCCTTCTACCGCTCCAAAAGATATCTCATTACGAATGCCATTCTCTATCTGTATAAAAGCCAAGTACGTCCAAGGATGGAGTACTGCTGCCACATCTGGGCAGGAGCTGCTACAAACAGCCTATCCTGCCTTGACAGAGTACAAAATAGGTTTCGTGGTTTAGTGGGAGATGCATTTTCTCTTACCTGCAACCTCTCTCCCACAGAAGAGACGTTGCGAGCCTGTCTTTGTTTTATCGTTCTTTCCATGGCAGGTGCTCGTCTGAGCTCCAATCTCTCGTCCTCCCTCGCCAATCTTTCACGAGAAACACCCGTCTGGCTGAAACTACTGTCAATAATTTCCCCCACTCTATATCTGTGCCTAAATCCTAACGGAGATTCCATGAGCAAATCCCTTTCTTCGAACTGCACGCTAGTGGAACTCTGTGCCGCTTGCCTGGTTCCCACCTATCTACAACTTGGATGTCTTCAAGTCCAACATAAACAAACTCCTGACAAACCGCTCCCTTAAGTAAGACACTTTATCAAAACCCCAAATACTAATGATTACTACAATACTATCTCATTGATTACTGTACACGCAATAACCCTTATCCCTGAGTGGCCTTCGGGCCTTGATAAATGGCGACCTCCATGTAAAAAAAAACACAAAAAAACATAATAATCCGATTCCGACGTACAAATGTTTCAAGTTTTACCTATTGGTAGCCTTTGTTCTGATGTATACGGATTAAAAGGTATTCTACATGTCTTAATACGCTATGTACTAAAGTTAATGTCTGTAGAGTCATTGAGTATATAGGCTGGGAATTTTCATCCCAAACATTTTCACTCCTTACATATAAATAGATTATTTAATTTGTTTCTTTTTCTATGTGCTTTATATTTTAGAAGAAGGGTTAGCATATTTTTAAATAATATGTAGCTTTGTTAATTTTACCTTTTATGTGTGTTTTATTTATTTAATTATTTATTATATATAAGGTATTTTTATCCAAGCTATCTATCCATATATCTATCTAAATACACTATTATTATTATCATTATTATTATTATTAATATTATTATTGTTATTATTATTATTATTATTATTATTATTATTATTATTATTATTAGTATCATCATCTTATAAACTATTTATTTACACTTCTAATATATATATATATATATATATATATATATATATATATATATATATATATATATATAGTAATTTATAAAATATATATGGCGATTAAGCTACACTGAATATTCGGCGTTTAATCCACTCTCGGATTCGTCAGGCTTATGCGCGAATTATGTGATTGTTTCTCGTTTTTATATGGTCCTCTTCTGGTGTTAACTAAAATCCTCAACGGAAGAAACGAAAAACAACCACAGAATTCGCGCATAAGCCTGAGGAATCCTAGAGTGGATGAAACGCCGAATATTCAGTGTAGCTTAATCGGCATATATATTTTATAAATTACTAACTAGCTCTACCTACGTATTGAGCACTTTTGTAAGTAAATACTTAAAGTTTACACATAAATCTATACTTTCGTATATTAATTTTATGTGCGTAAATGAAGTAGTTATATACATATATATATATATATATATATATATATATATATATATATATATATATATATATATATATACGTGTGTGTGTGCGTGTGTAATACCTTGGACTGTACAAAGAAACCTAATTTTTTTGCGCTGAACCCATAACTCCATATTACTGTTCTTCTTTCTTATCCATCACGGCAGAGATCTATATATATATATCGACTAGTACATAGATGCTGTTTTATGTGTTTCTGTATAAGTATGTCTGTGTTTCCTTGCGTGTATATACATATTTTATCAGTGTTCACTACAAGCTTCCATCATTAATTCAAGACTGTCTTTTTGTTCATAACAAATTGATATAAATCGAGTATTCATCTTTATTAGACACTTCATATGTCTAGACATTGCAATTATACGATTTTTTCTTTTCCTTTATGTCAACACTGTTTTTTTTAATTACAATCAAATTTGCAACTTTAATATACTCGCACATCATTTCAATCGCGTCGAATAAAAAGCTTCAAAAGACGTTTACACAGGGCAGCGCATAAATGAAATATTAAGTATTGACAGTAGATTTCAAATGTCTGGTTTGACAGTTGAAGTATGTGCTTGTGTGCTGTCAATTAGACACCTCGCACATTTCGTTTTACAAATTCAGCACTGTTATTTAAATGTCTACTTGGTTTGGTTTGTTTTCTAAAGGTTCGAAGTATGCATTATATTTCTCACGCATTGAAACCTGTTTCCTAATTTAGAATAATAATTTGTTGGAATTTTGTACGAAGACAAAAACACTCTTGACGTCATAACGAAAGATAAACATTCTTAAAGGCATAACGAAACATAAACACTCTTGACGTCATAACGAAACAAAACCACTCTTCAAGGCATAACGATTAAACACTTAAGATTAACACATGGCTGAAATATACAATTGCGAATTACTTAGGATATCTATGCAGTAATGTGTGACAGAAAGAGAGCATGTTACTTCGTGAAGTAAATAAATGGCCATGTCAAAATTTCCCTCTAAATTCTTAAGTTTGATAGAAATATTCTCGAGTTCGACTCCTCCACTGCGAATGTTACATCTAATTGAGATTGATTGAGATATATACTAGCAGAATATCCGGCGAGGCCTGGGATTGAATGAAATAGGTGAGAATATATATCAGCAAAATACCTGGCGTCGCTTGGAATCGGATGAGATAGGTGGAAATATATATTAGCAGAATACCCTGCATCGCCCCGCATTGAATGAGATAGGTGAAAATATATAGAAGCACAATACCAGACATCGCTCTGGATTTAGTAAAGCAGGTGGAAAGAAATACAAACAGAATATGTGGGATTGTCTGGGATTAAATGATATAGGTACAAATACTGAGTGATTACTTCTCAACTTAAAAACCAATAGAAAATATGCTATGCACGTGATAACTAGCATCGGTAACAAATAAACTGAAATACAAAAACGGAATTCTGTTAAAAATAATCCAAGTATTTAAGCGGAACATTGAGCCTAAAACCGCAAAACCCTACGATAAAAGATCGAGAAAATAACCACAGTGAACACACTATGACACATGCCTCCTGAAATTGGGTACTTTACATGATAGAATTGCATAAAACATTCCAATAAACCATATACAGAGAACATTATTACATCCACTTACACACTTTAACTCAATGCTGAATGGAACATATATCCCAGACTAGAACATGGCCCAGTAGCACACCCTGTATTCTACTTAACTGTCTCAGATATTAATTCATAATCTTCACATTACAATATTAAATGTTAGTTCCGAAAATAGGTCCACGAACTACACGTGCCAGAAAGCATGACCGAAGGCGGAACAACTTGCATCATCAACATGCGGATCCTCATCTGGCATCAATTGAAATGAATGGCTCACGTCTTGGGTAGGCTTAATGTTTTGACAAGTTTCTGGACTTGACCTTTACTCTTGATCTGAAATGGAATACACACATCAAATTCGTTGCCAGGGTCGCTGAAAAAATGATGGGATCCTTCTATCGATCAAGTAGATATCTATCTGCTGATGCAATTCTCTACACATATAAGAGCCAGGTACGTCCAACGATAGAGTATTACTGTCACATCTGGACAGGAGCTGCTAAAAAGACCTTATCCATCCTTGATATAGATCAGAATAGACTTTGTAACTTAGCGGGGGATGCCTTTTCCCTTCCTTGCTACCTCTTTCTCACTGAAGAGACGTTGCCATCCTGTTTCTGTTTTATCGTTATTTTTATGGCAAGTGCTTGTCTTTGCTTAAAACCCTCCCCTCGCCAAACATTCACGAGAACACTCGTTTGGCTGGAAACACTATCAATACCTCCCGCAGTTTTTATATGTGCCTAAACCTACACGTAAATTCCATGAACAAAGCTTATTTCTAAGAACTGCCCAACCGTGGAACTCTCTTCCCTTTACATTCTTTTCAGCTAACTACAATATAACCCTCTTCAAGTTAAATGTAAACAAGTTCTTGGAGAGCCATTCTACATTAGTAATCCAATTTACCAAATTTACACTTGTAACGATTACTATAATATTGCCTCTTTGACCATTGTACACTCTTTAACAAGTATCCTTGATTGGTTTTTGGCCTTGATATGTGGTAATCTCTTTGTTAAAAAAGAGAGAGACAGAGTAAAAAGAACAAATCCCATGAACTGCAGGCGTATGAAATGCTTACATTTAATTTATTCCACACTGACAGCGAAAATGAGAAGACAAATTTACCGTTCCAATCATAATCGCGCACTACTCTCCGAGAAACAGAAAAGGATGCTAAAAAGGAAACATGATGTACACATGACCGACTATATAGAGACCAAAAAGCCTGAAGGTTGTCACAAATAATTAAAAGAATATAACCATAGCATGGATCGACTACAAGAACGCATACCATATTATCTATCAGTTATGGATAATATAATGCCCGAGAAAGAACAATATAGTAGGCAATACATCAACTTGACGGAAAATGCAATGAAAACATGGAGATTTGAAATGATAACTGGTGGACAATACATAACTAAGATTAAAACAAAAAACGCATTTCCCCAGATGATTCCCTATCGCCACTAACGTAAATCACAGCCTTGAAACTCCTAAACAATACACTAAGAGAGCCTCAAGCGGGATACATGTTTACTAACAGAGAAGCAAGAATGGATCACTTAATATACAGCGACGACCAGAAACAATTAGCAAAAACGGAAGAAACTATAGACGCTAGAAAAACTTAACAGAATATTCACGTGCGATATCTGAATGAAAGTTGGTATAAAATATGAATTCTACTGAGCATGAAAAGGGGAACGTGGAGACAACACTGGGCATAAAACTAAAAAAACAAACGGAGATGAGGACCATAAGTGAACAAGACAGTTACAAATACTTGGAAGTTTTAGAAGCAGAAAGCATGAAACAACAGAAGAGGAGGATACACCAGAAGAACAAGCAACCCACTTCAAAGCTAAACTTTATAGTAAAAACGTAGTAAAAGGTATAAACACATGCACACTGCGACTGGTAAGATATTGCGTGCCATATGTAGATAAAACAACAGAAAAATAGAGACATTTCAACCAGAGGAAATGAAAACTCGTTACCATGCAAAATGCACTAGACCCAAAGCCTGATACATCCATTCATCAAGTTATTTTTCGTTCCAATCTCTCTCAAGTGGGTAGAATTCCTAGCATACGTTACGAGTAATTCAGAAGCAAATTCCCGAACAGTTATGCGTGGATCTGTTTCGACTAAGGCTCTGGATTGATGGTTGTCAACATCCGATAGTCGAACACTACGCCCATCATCTTTAAGACTCTCATCGCAACCATGATTGTAATTTAAACGATTATATAGACCGAGAAGTTTCTTTTAATGATATATAAAGTAAAGTATTATAACGAATACTTATATGAAAATACATCATTTGAAATCCAAATTATAAATTGCGCAAATAAGTATATATAATATATCACGTTAAATACTAATTATAATACTCCTATGTAAGTCCTATTGTAAGGGAAGCATCACTATTATAAAACTACGGAGAAAGCTAGAAGCTTAACGCGAAACTGTCTATATTGACTAGTTTTTTTAATCTAGATAATAAAATTATGTGTGTTCAGGCTACTTTTATTTAAACGTTGAAAATAATTAGTAAAATATCTGTGACTTCTTAAATCTGTCTCTAGCGCAGTGTGCAGTCAGCACCAACCCTATTCAGGGTTTAACCGGCTTCCTCCGAAGGAGGAAGTTTTATGGGAGTATGAAATTCACAAGCGGTCCCCGATCGCATGTATATCCTCGTTAGGGGAGATGACGACGTTAGGGTTTTGCATTATTTTTTGCAGGGAGATATGGATGTCCTTCTACATACAGCACTTGCACTTCCCAAATTGGTCACTCATTTTTGTAATGATCAGGCTCAACGTTGCTTAACTTCGTGATCTGACGGGAACCGGTGTGTCAACGTGATAATGCCGTATATATCTATATGTCTCTAGTCGTGTGACGTAAAATGTAATGTTATTAGAAAACTCTAAATATTTACTAAAGGTTTATGATATTTGGCTATAACTATAGAAGTAATGGCAGGTATGCTTAACAAAATTAATTCAATAATCATTTAGAAAATATATTAACACAAAACATAAATTGAATCATAAGAAACATTTGCTGCGAGGCAAACTTACACCCGGATTGCCGACAACCTCGAAAAGCAGCCAGCGTGAGAAAAGGGGACATGTCGCCAACCGACTACAACGGAATTTGAGGGGTTTCTGCATTGCAACGTTTGTGTATGTTTCATATAATTATACAGATGAAATCTACATAATACTTTATATATGTGTGCGTGTGTGTATGTGTGTGTAAAAGATAAATAACTGCTATGTCTTCATAGAAAGATTCTATTCGTCGGCTGTGAACCTCTTGAAGGATTGTTATTTACGCGTGGAATGAACCAATGTATTGCTAACCAAAATTAGTGAACTATTATATAATTATATGTCCAAATCGGTTGCTGAAACAATTATGTGCAAGATATAACAAATTAAAGACACATATTTTAAAAATAAATAAATAACTGTGTTTCTTCCTTTTAAAATTGTATCTTTGAGAAAATATTTATATCGCATTAATGATTATCTCAATGGGGCTGTACTGTAATTACTATTACAAGTAGTATAATTACATATAAACACATAAGCAATTTATATATATATATATATATATATACATATATATATATGTGTGTGTGTGTGTATATATGTGTGTGGGGGTGTGTCTGTGTGTGTATGCTCATCAGACTAAATGAATCAGTTGATTCATAATGACATTAACTCTTGACACATTGTTTATGAGACTAACTATCTGAACCCATGGAAATATACTATAAAACATAAGAATTATTTTTATATTGCAGCAATTATGACTATTTATATTGTACGATTATAGATTACTTGTCCGAACTTCTTGTTCGCAAAGTAGATATTTCTCATTGTAAAGAAAACTGGGAATCGACTTAAACATGCAAGAAACAGTATATAAGGCGGAGTAATATTATGATATGTACGAACTTTGATGAGGAGATGATGTAAATAAGAAATAATAAAAATAGCAGACTAGCAGCCTGACATACAAAAGTTATTTGAATAGTTGAATAATGAAATAGTGTTAACAAGAGCAGTAGCATAGCATATAATGAGTGAAAATCAATTACTTAAAAAAAGAAGAATAGAAGTGAAGAAGAACAAGAAGAAGAAGAAATAGAAATAATTGTTTAAAGCGGAAAATAATGGCAGTGTACAATTGACCAACGTCGGCAACGCACAAGTCAACTTGTTCGGCTATAAATCTTTTTAATGACCGTAATAGAACTTTATTATGGACTGCTTGATTCAAGCATTGTATCTAGTGATTGATAACTCCTCAGAAAGTGTTTGTCAAAAATATGCAAACATTTAACATCGACAGAACAGCGATCATTTACCATTTTCTATAATCGTAAAAAAATGGTATATCTAAGATTACATGCGATAGTAGTTGAAAAAGTTTTAATACTTAATTATAGAAATACTTAATTGAAAGACAATACAAAATGCATAGATGAAATTATCTAAATCCAGGTCTCAGTATATGTATAGCTTTATCAAAAAATGAGGCTGTGACATATTTAGGAATTAAAAGAAAGCGATGTCAGCAAATGTGTTAGACATTGAAGGGGCTCAGTATGACAACGAAGAAATCAATACAGAACACTTACAACACAATACGTAAATATCTGTTTTAAGAGGGAAATAATTTATTTGGGAGAATTGCTTTAGAAAGAAACATTATTTATTAGTTACTAATGTCTCTTTTATCAGCAGCGCTTTGGATATGTACAGTTTTTAAAAGAGTATAATGATCTACATTTGATTTACTTAACAAGTATTTCCTATAGTTTATAATATTTTCACTATCCATGTCATTGAATTCGGCATATGTAATCTATATAAATAAAATGGTTGCTGCTTGCACGTGCATGCAAATGTGAATATATTAAACAATAAAATTCTTAAACAGTTCGTCATATAACGAAATGAACAAGAAATTGTAATCACCCACCACGGCTGATGCATAACAAAATTTGTTTTTATAATGTAAAAATAATGCGTAAAAAAATACGTCGGCGAGTTGAAATTTAAAATGCTCATTTCAACTAGCATATATATTTCTATCAAATATATTTCTGTTATTTTTGTGTCTGTGCTAATTTAGAAAGAGTTGGAAGTGTATAATTTTAATTATTTTGTACCTGCCAATGAAAATCATATTACAACTAATTATTTGTCTAGATATTATACTAATCCCTCGTAATCCCTCTAAATAATACTTTTTCTTTTCCGAATTATTTAAAGTAAACCGTGAAATTCTAGTAAAAATGTATATGCCCTAAATATATTCTCTTCGATATATTATAGTTTCTGATCAGTTTTGTGTACATCTACCATCTGATTATTGGTTTTGTGTAATATATTATTTCTGAAGAAGAAATTTTTATTAAAAGTTTTTTTAAACATTAGAACGATTTATAAATAACATGGCTAACGAAAAAACTTAGACAAAAACTTATAAGCGTAGGGTTGAAATAGGTTCACCTGCATCTCTAAAATAGGGAAAAGAAATATAGTCATATATATCTAAATAGTACATTTCAATGTTTAATGAGATGCAGTTTCTGGAATAGTTTTAAAGGATAATGAATGAAATGGTAAAGAAACAACTGTAACGAATAAAAAATATACAACATGATGAAGTCATATTTTATTTTCTCATCTTGTTTATATATATATATATATATATATATATATATATATATATATACACGCACACACATACATATATATATATATACATATACATATATATATATATATATATATATATATATATATATATATATATATATATATATATATATAGTGTATAAGAAGGTTTTACCAATGCGGATTACCGGTGGTGTGGATTATGAACAAAAATAGAAAAACAGATGATAATTATGTAGGAGTGTAATGCAGTACACCTATTTATTATATCAAAGTTGCAATAAGAATTAAATCAACATATTGATGAACACATACTTTAAGGGTTTTTTCATCTACCCATCTCGTTAGATTAGTATTTCCTTTATTATATATATATATATATATATATATATATATATATATATATATATATATATATATATATATATAAAGGGCGGTTTACGACAATGCCCGGTCGAAAAATACATACACATATGATGTTTTGTAGTTCTCCTGATTTCGTATGTATCATCATATGTTAGTGATTTCAAAAGCAAATATAACCTTTTTGGGTGCTATCAGCTGGAATCGAAACCGAAACAAAACTATTGCATTAAAAGCTGTTGACGTTTCACCTGCACAAAAGTGACACACATATGAACTGGTTAAAAATAAACGAAGATGAATGCACACAATGTATAACGATTTTTTTCAAAATTTTCACAACTTTTTGACACCTTAAAACTTTTAAAATCGGTTAAGGGCCCATAAAACTACCGCCCATAAAAATATCTGCCACTTTTATTTTCAGAAAATATAGAGTTAGAAAATATGGAGATTGGCTGACAGGCAGATAGACAGACATACAGACAGACACAGTGCCTTATATATATATTTATATATATATATATATATATGTGTGTGTGTATATATATGTGTGTGTATGTAAGAGTATGTACGCGTGTATGATAGTTAGAACTTACAAAAATTATGAATATTCAGGATACAGATGAATAATACAAAAACATTTGCTTATTAAGAACTTGGAAGCATACGTATGTAAATTAGCAATTCTAATATTTGTTTGTAAAGATTTCGTCGCTGTTTGTATATTGAAAGCATTTGTTGTGTTCTTAATATAAAAAAGAGTAAGCCGTTTTGATTAAAATATAGGATTAAGAAATGAAAAACAATACAAAAATTATTACTGTAATACATAAACATTGATTAGTATAGTTTATATATACATTTTACTAATTATTATATATCTGTTTATAAATATTTTATGACATATTTCGCACCATTTTAAGATGTAATATTCGTCTGAAAACAGATATAACACATATATTTTATTAGCAGAGTGAGATTCATGTGAATAATTATTTAACTTATAGACTTTAATTTTTAGCAACGTTTAAAGCTGTACGTGTGTTATTATTTTTGATTAATTTCTCATGTAAAATAAGCTGGAAAGATGGTGGATTCCTTCTACCGCTCCAGAAGATATCTCACTACTGACGCATTATAAAAGCCAAGTACGTCAAAGGATGGAATACTACGGCCACATCTGGGCAGGAGCTGCTAAAACAGCCTATCTTGCCTTGATAGAGTACAAAATAGACTCCGTGGCTAAGTGGGGGATGCCGTTTTCTCTACCCTGCAACCTCTCTCCCACAGAAGAGACGTTGCGAGCCTATCCTTGTTTAATCGTCATTTCCATGGCAGGTGCTCGTCTGAACTCCAATCTCTGGTCCCCCCTCGGCAATCTTTCACGAAAAACACCCGTTTAGCTGAATCCACTGTGAAACATTTCCCCCACTCTATATCTGTGCCTAAATCAAAACGTGGATTTCATGAACAAAGCTTCTTTCTTATATCTGCACGCCTGTGGAACTCTGATCAATCTGGCTGCTTCCCACCTGACTACAACTTGGATGTCTTCAAGTCCAACGTTAGCAAATCCCTAATGAACCGCCCCCTTAAGTAAATACTTACTCAAATCTCCACACTAACGTACTGTACTTGCACTAACCCTTATCCCTGAGTGACTTCCTAGCCTTGATAAGTGGTGACAACTGTGTAAAAAAAGCAATACTCTCGGCAACTCATGCACGACAGTTAGTATTCTCACTCGACCCTTAATTTAGTTTCTAATCAAGTGTAACACAACTTGACTTCCATAATCCAACTTGAATTGCAATGTTAACGTGATTTCTCCGAAAGCATAAGGTTTACTGCGAACAGCCAGAGATCAAGCAATTGGTTTATGTCTGATGCGCAATCAACCAATTTTTATTAGGGCGCAGATCTTGGTAACAATCACGCCGTTCATGAGATATTGTCGATAAGTAAACGTAGAAGCGGTAAGTAATAATGGATGCCGGCTTCTTTTGATCTGCTCCCTTGAATGGACATGCACGGACACTTGCTTGAAATGATTTCTATGGTAAGCCAAATAATTGCTCGCAAAAATATGACCTTCCCATCATTTGCTTCCAGTAATGTTTGCGGATCGTGTGCGCCAATTTCAAGAAATAATCTATTTACGAGCTAATTTAACGGCTTATTTCGGCTCGATCATTCGAGGCGAAATCTATCAAATCATCTTCTATATTAAAGATTTGTCGTATTCACAATGTCGAATACACACGCATCCGTGCACACAAATAAACACACACACACACACGCACACACACACACATATATATATATATATCGCTCGCTCTATCTATCTATCCATCTTTCTATTAATCAATCAATATATCTACCTCACTCTTTCTCTCTCTCTCTCTCTCTATATATATATATATATATACTTATCCGTCTCTTTATCTAAATATATGTAAGAAACTGTCTTATTAATCAAATTAATTCGAGGTAACTCCAGCTAGTAACTTAACAGACTTACTTCTGGGATATATATATATATATATATATATATATATATATATATATATATATATATATATATATGCTGTATGATAATCGCCGTTATAAATTTGGTAATAGATCCCATACGTAAAAAAGAACCTGTGTACGGAAAGTATTGTTGCAATAACACCATATAATGACATTAATTTTCGATTATGGGCATTTCCTTTTTTCTATGCTTTTTTTTTCTTTTTTCTCTGCTATAATATGTTCTTAGTAGTTTACCTGTGTTTAATTTCTTGTATTTTGTTATCGGTAACTAGAAGCGCAGCATTCAGAGAATGCCGACCAGATATTACTCGGTCGCTTCCAAAATATACTCTGTAATCATAATTCTCATTTTTTCCCCTGCGTTCTGCACAATGTTGATATACGCCCTGTTAGTTTTGTACACGTGTCAACACCGGGCGCAGCATTATTTTACATTTTAAAGAGGCTATGCTTAGTTATTCAATATGTAGACACAAGAATGCTTTATCACGCATTATGCACGTGTTAAATATGCGATACAATCACGGTGACACACCGTTTCTTATTAGATTATCGAAATTTAGCATCGCTGAGCCTTGTAAGTTCAAAACCCCATACGTATATAGATGTATCATGCATTATTTGTGTTCACCACTCGTTTCAGTATGTTTGTAATCATCCTGCGTTTCTTACCCGGACTTGAGTCAAATAATACCGAATCAGGAGGGGAGTGGTATGTGATAACACCACCCATGCTCTAGAGATAAGTGCAAGTAATCCAACATTTTTGCCAGGGTGATCAGATGGTTGTTGTTATTGTGGGTGTTTAGACAGATGAGCTCCGATCTATCCAGTTGTTAAATATTTTCAATCCACAAGGTTGATCAGCGTCTGTTTTAATTGATTCTGATACACACACAAACACAGACACACACACACGCACGCACGCAAGCACACACACACACACACACACACATATATATATATATATAGATAGATAGATAGATAGATAGATAGATGGATAGATAGATAGATATATGTAAGCACTCTGACTCGCAATATTTTATTGGTGAATTATTGTTACGAGTAAACTTTAAATGTATACTTAAAAATATTGAAATTCATATTAAAAAACGACCAAAATCTGTTTGCGGTCGAGACGACGAATACTGCAACCATATTATTTTTGGACCGAATAATATACAAATTGAAAAATGAGAAACATTTCCGAAAGGGCAATGTAAAATAAGAAAAAAAAAGTTATAAACCAATTGGATCATTTTACAATGACAACCATTATAGTTACATATTGTATTAAAACCCCTTTCGATTACTAGAGACAATGAGTGCCCTTTGAAATCCCGGAAATGTGCAGTACATAAAAAGTTGCGAAATTCTTTATAAGACTAATTCAATTCTGTCACATATTTATTCAAGAATAAAGAATGAGTCCATATAAACTTTATTAAGCGACAAAAAGAATATATTGTTTCATAGATTTTCTTCTGCTAGAGTAGTGCTTCCGTAGAGCTCCGTAATCTACTTTGCTATTTTATGAGTTGTCGCTAGTTCTCAAGTATATAAGTAAGAGTAATTCTATAGCACCGTCTAAACTTGAAACCGACATCGTTAGCAAAGACTCGTAATCTAGAACAATTCTATTGTATGATGATGGCTTACGGTTTTGATTATTAAATAATGTGGTAAAGTAAGTGTTTTGCCGGAATTATAAACGGGATTTTGTTTTCATAAGACGTAATTTTAAATAATTGGTCGTAGGTGAGAAGAATCCTCATATTTACTCTTTTTTGTATTTGTTAAATAATATGTGTAAATGTAATTAAAATTTAATGACATCCTCACATGTATAATAAGAGCTTGATGTAATTTTATTCATTTATAGTTTGTGTATATAAACAAACATGGAAATATATGAATCGAATCGGAAACTGGAAAGCTAAAGAAAACGAAATATTATCGGATACGGCCCTGAAAACCGTGTATTTGCCCTTTCTTTATTGTTATTTTTGAAACGGGACCTTTGTTTTCAGGGGTACTGAAAACCTATGTCGCAATTATAAAAAAAATTAGTCGGAGGTAGAAAGAATTCTCAAATAAACCAGTTCGGTGTATGAGCTCTCTCTCTCTCTCTCTCTCTCTCTCTCTCTCTCTCTCTCTCTCTCTCTCTCTCTCTCTCTCTCTCTCTCTGTGTGTATCACTCACTGGTCGGTGTATGAGTTATGTTTTAGAGTGTAATATCTTCGCAAATAAACACTAAATGCATAGAGATTTAAATCGTAACAGTTCAAAGAGGAATAATTGTGTAAATAAAAACGCAAGCATAATGTGTACTTACACTAATAGCGGCATGGTTTTATAGTTGAGCAGTGCTCTTTGATTGTTGGAATAACCGAATCGGGGAATTGTAGAATGTATAATTCTCAGCCAATCAGATTTGACGGATTTATGTGGGGTGGAATCATTATTTTTGTATGCCGTAGAGGGTAAGAGCATGCGATTTTGTAGAAAATATGTAATTATTTAATGACGGCAAACACGCCAGAAAGTAATAAAAAGTATAAATGCACCCGGTGTTGCATAGCATCGTAAAAGGACTCGGTATAGAGAGGGTCAAATTTTAGTTACTTCTTCAGTATGTTAGGGAGATGATGATCGTGGCACCCCTCAGAATTAAAGTATTTTTGTTATATTACGTAGTAATTTGTTTGTGATTAAATTCTATAGCTAGATAAAGTAATGACTAATGATATAAAGATAATAATTTTGTATGCACCATATGTTGTATCTAACCTACAACAGTTTCGTCTAGAGAGGAAAATTGAGTGTACTTTATTATATACAAGATGATCACAGAACTATTCCCCAGATTGCATGTGTTTTGGTGATACTGGTGCGCTGTAACTGATACCAGAAATAACAGATTTGAAATCAAACACTTTATTCCATCGTTTCTATCAGTTTTGCAAGATGGCCCAGTGTCGGTTTCCTCAGATTTGAATAGTGCCCTAAATAATTAACGGCGTTTCCTGTCCCGCTTTACCTCTGCGTTTATACTTGTTTTTTTTTGTCCTTTCGGCCACATCGCCTGGATATTTTTACAACCTCCAATCCAGCAAATACATATTTCCTGTCATTCCCTTTGCTTGTATCTTATGCCCCAGTTTGCAATTAGGTGTAAAATACTTAACGAGTTCATTGAATGTTATTTACTAAAGGTGTTTACTGATTTACTCAAATAATCTTTCTGCTCATCAGTTTTTTGGAATATTTTCCCATATTTGGCTGGAAAACGCAGCCAGAAGCGGAACAATAATTTTTCCAAGAAGATAATACCTCATCGTCACATGCATTGACTCTAGTTTTCTAAGTTTCTTTTTAAATAGAGAGCATGTAAAGGTAAGAAGTGTGTTAGGATTAGATTTATGCAAAATAAATTCCTTTATGGCACACATCGAGAGATGCTAGTAAATATGAAGGCATAATTATTAGGAAAACGAATGTTTTACGCGAATACTTTATTACTCGAATAGATGCCATGCCGTTGAATTATGATAAAACGTTGCTTTTCTTTTTTTACTTCGACCTGATTTTTGTCTGTTTTTTTTTTTTTTTTTTTTTTTTTTTTTACTGGCGGGTATATTTAGATGCAGATCAGGACTCTTTTCGTAAGGAACGAATTTTCCCTGATAAACAAGCGTAAGTTTAACTTGGATATTCCAAGTACCTATCTGTATAATTCTCTCTGATAGTAAGGTGCTTTTATCTTTTTTCTAATGTGTAAAGTCATATTTACATCGATAAACGCGCAGATTGAATGCATATATTTTGTGTACACGTTTTCTTTTTTAATATTTTATAAGGTTTCTTTCGTAATCGGATTTAAAAAAAAACTACTTTACGCGTCTCCATTTCTCGCGAAATGGCCGAAGTTCTCCCTTGTTTCCTGATAGCTGGTTTATTTCTGATATTGATCAGTATTGTCTTTACTGAAAATTTCTAGTATTTTATTCAGATCGTATCATGGATACAGCTCCCCCCCCCAATACACACATACCATCGATGTAGTAGACTTCAATGATTACAAAAGAAAAGAATCGAATGGAAGGAGATTAAGACATCCATACACATCCCTCCTTGACAGTGTTTCCTTTTCAGATGGCAATCTGCAAAGCACCTGCCATCGTTTTCAGCTATTGTCGTCGTACCTCATCAGATTCTATTATTCTATACTTCTACGATCAAGCACTTCATCACAACCTTAAACAACTCTATATCATCCATTAAATTAGCCCCAAACAAACATCTCCGGGCCACACATCTTCCTTCCTATGAAGTAGCATCTAGAATCTAAAGGGACCTACAAGTAATTATGAAAATAAATTATTATTTTAACATTTTTGCCATTTCTATTTCTTTTCCAGTCTCCCATAATATTCATGGAGGTATTTGAAAAGCAGGGAGTTTCTACTCTGACATGCCTAGCGGATATGTAAGTTCATAATCATTCATAAATCAAATAACCCTCTGCATTTATTTATTCTTGGGTTGTTATACGATAAACATATTGTACATACGTGCATGACGAGTCTCGCTAATGTAATATTTTCTAATACATCAACTAAGTATTCAAACGATAGACATCATGTGTATCTCTTTCTCCCTTAAATTTTCTTTGTATATACGCTTACACAGGCACGCATGCACATATATATCATTATATATATATATATATATATATATATATATACATATATATATGGATAGATAGATCGATATATTGATAGATAGATAGATATATAGATAGACAGATGGACGGGTATATAGATACATACTTGCTTTGCTAAAATTTGTTTTTTATTATAATACACACTTTTTATATGCCAATTATTTTTTGTTTAGAAGCTAAATGTTTGTTAAATATAGTAGCAGAGTATATATAAAAGGCGGTGTTTGCTTCATGCTTTATACCTCTATATGTTTAATTGAGGGGACTTTAAAGAGAATAATACGTATTCGCGAATGTTTTTTTTCAATTTTTAATAACAGGAAGTTGAACAAAGTTAGCTACCGGAACAAACACACGATATTGAGTTTTCTATGATCTTATTTTTTCTTTCTTCTACTAAATTGTCATAGTTTATTCCCATGTAAGCGAATTATGTTTAATTCTTCTGGAAAGTATATGCCCGAAAAAGTACTATAATGACATTATGATAACCGTATGTCTCTGCATAATGACACGGACCTGCAAAATTGTACTGAAATATTAACATGCTTTAGCAGCTATTTAGCATAAGAAATAAATGTTTGGACCTTGGAAAGTAACTGTACTGTTATTCTTATATATGTATATATTCTTTCGTATTCCTCCCCACATTGACTTAGTCTACAATACATTGTAATGGACAATGCACTGTGTAAAACCTACTCTTGATTTTATCAAGTGATGTTTATATATTAGCTTGAATATAAGTTTATATGCAAAACTCAACAAGAATAGTTCAATTGTGCTCTAAAAAGAAGCACTCATCTTGAACGTACCCCTATCATATAACATCCCCTGTTATTGTTTAATTGCGAGGTGCTTTTATTCCGTGTATGAGATAAAACATCAATTGACTTGTGATGTTAGCGCGCATGGAAATGTAAACATTCGTTAAAAGCTGACTGTTCTATATTTAATCGGATTTTTCGGTTATAGTTTTTTTTGCTTATCAAAAACATTCGGATAAATAAAAGCTTAGTAAGATTATTTCCAGACATATACATTTCATTTGTGTAGTATTTTAACAGTATCAGCCTAGCAATCTCGGTATCCAAAGGCCATATAGTCACACACACCAATATCCAAAGTGAAATTGCTTTTATACATAGGCAGGTAACACACAAACACGTACGCACACATACACGCACACACATACATATATATATATATATACGTGCGTGCGGGTGTGCATACTCACACGCACACATACAGGCACATATATATATATATATATATATATATATATATATATATATATATACTGGGTCAGTCGCTTTATTACAGATTAGTAAAAATCAATATTTCACCAAATATAAGTCACACAAAAATAAAAAATGCGTCATCAAATGATTGTTTCTAAGTTAGCTATTTCCCGAAAATGTATTTTAATCCATGCCATATTTACGGAGTTATGCCATTTTATTTATTATCAAATAATTTATACTATCCATCGTTTTATTGCAGTTCTTTTAAAATTCCCGCCCTACCCCCCCAAGAAAGAGGCGATTTACAGTTATCTAACACGAAGGATTGTTAGTGGACTCGAGGAAGGATTGTTTATCAAAGATTTAGCTATGAAGCTAGAAAGAGATTCCAGAAGTTTTGCTTCATTCGTGAACTCCTTCAACACCAAACCCAGAAAGAATAAGGGCACCAGGAAACACCTTTTACACTGTGATATTCAGAAAATTCATAGGAAAGTAAATAAAAATAAAAACAAAAACAGCACAAGTGATTCCATGTATACAAGAGCTAGAATCCCTCCAAGATGCAGACAGTCCCGATGTAATGTGTTGAATGAGATAGCAAGGAACATCAAAAATATTCTAAGGCATCCATAAAGCAAGCAACATAGGGAAAACGAAAGGCTTGGGCAGAGAATTACATGAAAATGGATTTCAACGTGTCCTATTTCCAGATGCGACCCGTGCTACTCTTGACGGTCCGGATGGATGGGCCAAAGTTTGAAACTCGAACGGAACCCCGACTCCTTACAGAGTTTATCGCAAACAAGGATGTTGAGTCATCAGATTAGGGGTGGGAATCATTGGGGATACGTTGGTTGGGTCATTCCTAGTTCCAGAGAGTGTAAAGCTTAACACAATGCGTACACGACCTTTTTGCATAAACATTTGTCACCATGGCTAGATGACCTACCATTGGTATGTCGCTTTCAGGTGAGTTTTATGTATGGCAATACACTATCGCATTATGCTAGGACAACTGCAGCCTTCCTTGAATCTCTGGGCTGCTTTGGATAAACACTCATGACCTGAACATCGTGTTCTCTTGACATTAACCCCATCGAATATCTCTGGTTAATATAACAACGAGGGGTTCATGAGGGAGGAGAGGAATTTACTTCAAAGGATTGCTTGTGTAGAATATAGTTGTTATTGCTAGAGCCGTAATCCTTTTTGAGATCAAACAATTGACTTCCACGGGGGCCAAAAGGTTGTTTAAAGTTATTTTTAAATGGTGCACATGTCGATAAGTAATTCATTTATTCGAGGTTTAGCACCAAGGATTGGGCTTTTTCTCATTATTCCTTTGACAGAAAAATATAATAAAAAATAAAGTTCGCATGATAAGACATTGTATTTTTGAAATAAACAACATTTTAAGAGACCTGCAATAAAGCGATGGATAGTGGAAATTCCACGATGACAAATAAAACGTCATAACTTAGTGAATATCCCATGCATTTGATTAAAAGTTTGGGAAATAACTAACATAAAAGCAGTAGTTTAATGATCTAATTTTCATTTTGTTGTGACGTATATTTAGGGAAATATTGATATGTTACTAGTCTTCAGAAAAAAAAAACGATTGACGCTGTTATACCAGTCTTTTTATAAAAAAAAAATGTATATTATCGTTCAGTAACGGCGCCTGCGCAAAATATTTCGTTGATATCCCAGGCTGTTTTTGCAGTTATTCAGCCTAGCTTGGATTGAAATAAGGAAGTTGTTCGAATTTGCTTTTTTCCATCGCGTATTCATCGTTCTGAAAAAAATCTTGTTTTAAAACGATTGTAATTTAAACAATTAGATAGAGCGAAAGACTCATTATAACATGATATAAAAGTAAATGTATTATAACGAACGCTTGTTGGAAAATACACCATTTGAAATCAGAATTTAAAATATCGCAAAACTCTCTTCTCAACCTAATATATATATATATATATATATATATATATATATATATATATATATATATATATATATATATATATCTACAGGAATCGAATGCATTTGATAAATGTGTTAAAGTATTCAAAATAAACAAGTATATTTTTTCATCTGTTTTATGCGCGAAAGAAATACAACGCATTCAGATAATAAAACTAAGATACGTTTAACAAGAAAATTTAAAAAAACAACAAGTATGAATAAACGCTGTTTCCCATGAAGGATCATTTCCGGTCAAAGATCAATCGTCATTCCGAATGTTACAACTGCCAATGGGATTTGATCGATTTGGTACATTCACGGAATATCTAGAATAGTAAAACTTTCTGTTATATCTGGATTACATTATTTTCTTTTCAACATCTCTGCGTCCGTAATCACCTTTGAGCAAACAAGAATACCCGCAACAATGGGAGGTTAATTGAGCACAACATCCCGGGAAGTGACTAGAATTGTGGCAAACGCAACTCATCACCTTCTTTGTTAGAAAACGCTGGGTTTGGTTTTGGACGTAAGAGATATGAGGGCTCTTCATCCTGATTAGCATGAATTGTGCTGAGATGATGATCGAAACGCTTTGTGGCAAAAAAAAAAAATTAAAAAAAATAGAATAAAACATGTTCTTTGAATAAAGAAACACAACCGAACAATGTGTATGTAAGATACGTCCACCCCATTTACGCGGTAACCGACGATTATTCTATTTCAAGCTGAAGTTCAACAGAACGAGCGACTGATAAAGAGATCAAAATATAGACCACTGCTATTTCCGTACAGACCTCTATTTATAAGGGTTAGAGTCAAACAATAATTTGTCACTAGTGACAGCAAACCAGCGATTAAATGTTTAAGCCTTAGGTCGTGTGTGCTGCTATTACTATAAAGGATTACTAAGACTTTTATTCTATCATGGTTGCTGGAATCAGAAAAAACACATTCGTAGATAAAATGTGCTTCAACAAATTCCCAAAAACTTCGTATAGAGTTCCGAGTTCAACATACAAACTGTAGAGTACTTAAAGGCTGCACAGTTTCTTTAATTTGAGCATAAACCTGTACACCATTTGCATTGTACATATATTCAGTAAATTCGAATCATCTTAACATATGCTTCCAAGCAAACGCAATTTTCTTATTTCCCCCCCAAAAAAACTTTATATTTTTCAACAGTTACACCATTTATAAAATCGAAGGAATTGAACAAAGTATCCCAATTTGACTTAAATAGTGTGTTTGTCCTAGTATTTTTACCCAACTTTTATTATTATAAGCAACTACTACATGTACTAAACACTTTGCTGTATCATACATTTTATATCAGTGTTGTATGTGTATCGATATCTGTTTCTCTCTCTTACTACTTCGCTTTCGTGAGGATTGCTTAAGAACTTACAAACATTGTGCCAGATGCCTGTTTGTTAAGGAATGCGGCTGTTTTCTGTTTGCCATCATATTTTTTTCTAATTTTATTTTATTCACTTTTCTACTATTTTTTTTGGGTGGGGTGGGTCTTCATTATTTTTTTTGTTTGATAGATTGCATCTGTTTTAATGATATTTGATTATATATATATATATATATATATATATATATATATATATATATATATATATATATTAGCTCGGCTCCTATATACTGTTCCTATGTATATATTAAAAAGTGTTTATATGTACTATAATGCATTTCTATATAATAGGCTAGCTTAACTATCATAAAGAAAAGTTGGTAGAGGCTACAGAGATCAGGGTTTTTTTAACTTTGACCTCAATTATGATGCCTTAACATTTATTGTTTTAGGCTCAAATCAAGTTAAAATGTTTGCCCCATGTCCAAGTAACCTACATATGACATTTTAAGTGTTTCGACGCCAAATATTCAGAGGAATTTTGTAGAGTCTGCCAAGACAATCTCTTTCAACTCTGACATCATGACAGCGATATTTTCGCCCCCAAAACTGATTAAATTGCTTGCGACAAGATTGGATATATTTTTTGTAAAATTTCAAATTTTTAGACCCAAAATGTGCTTACTAATTTGCTAGAGATCGCAAAGGTAACATCTTTTGAACTTTGACTTCTTGGCAGCTATTTCCCGGCTAAAAACCGATTAAAATCTTGCCATGTGTCTGAATACACTTTATGTAAAACTTAAAATGTTAAGACCAGAAATTGGCTAAGCAATTTCGTAGAGACCACAGGGGTTAATTTTATTTTAACTTTGATCCCAATTATTACTCCTTAATATTTATTGTTTTAGATTTACCTCAAATTATTAAGTAAGATCCATGTCCCATTAACATATATCTAAATTTTCAAGTGTTTAAACCGAACATTAACGTAGGAGTTTGGAAGAGTTTTCAAGGGTCATATCGTTAAACTTTGACCCCTTAACAGAAAAATTTCTAGCCGAAACTCCATTTAAAAGATTTTCCCAAAATTCAATACCCCGTATAACAAATTTTCAGTATGTAGATCGATAAGTGACAGAGGTATTTGATAGAGAAATGTACACAGACGGACTAGACAGAAAAATACACATACATTTTCACGTATATATATATATAGCGCATTATATATATATATATATATATATATATATATATATATATATATATATATATATATATATATATATATACAATGCGCTACCTTGTAGGATCACGCTCATTAATTATTTATGACCGTTATATATGTTGATTCCCTTCCCAAATAATGTTACATTGTGTAATAGAGTAGCTTTACATTCTAAAAGGTAATAGACAAAAAATACTAGCACTTCCATATATAGCAGCAACTTAAACTAAAGGAAAATATTTTCTGTTATGCAATATAAAGTATGAATGCAAATAAAAATAGAAAACACACTAAAAAAAAGGTTTGATTCTGGACGAGTAACTTTCTAAATTGCAAAATTTGGCTCTTTAAAGAAATTAAATATAGTTTACTAACTAAGAAGAAATAAAATATTGCCTTTCATTAGATAAAAGTTACTATGTTTGGTCGTAAATAAATGTTTCTGCATTTATTATTTTCTATTTACGTGGCTGTTGTATTGGTTGCATATACAGAGAGAGTAATACTTAAAAATATTAATAATTGTGTAATCTGTTAAAACGATCGCCACATTGATAATTCCATGAAAAGGATCAAACAAAAAGGTATTCGTATTGTATGTATGTATATATATATATATATATATATATATATATATATATATATATATATATATATATATATATATATATATATATATATCAAGTTAACCGTCTGTGTGTGTGTCTGGTCACGATTAGGCTTCTATATGGTTGACTACTATAAAAAAAACTGATCACATATAATGACAGAAGATGTATCGAGACAAAGGAATGGGTATGTTTAATCTGGCATAATGATGATTCATTAAAATTGTGGGGCGTGCGTACGCGCCTGGTCCACAAAGTATGGAAATAAAAAAAATTAAAATAAAAAAAAAACGTTTACCAGTGTTTTTTATATAGATGTACATAATAATACTTTGATAAGTATGCTTTAACTTAAATAGGGATGGTATAATAAAATTGTCGGGTCTGCGTTCGCGCCTGGCCTCAATAGAATGGAAGTAGGCAAAACCTTTGATAAAGACTTTTCATATCTATCTGCGTAAGTATACTTCGATTATTATGTTTCAGTCTGATGAAATATGGTATAATAAAAGTATGGGATGTTCGTTCGCGCCTTACATCCGTAGAATGGAAATATGTCACAAAGTTTAACAAGTTTTTTTTATATAGATCCACAGAATATTGTGATAAGTGTTTCAGTGTGAACAGGTATGGTATAATAAATTACGGGTTTATCTATTTTATTTTTACTTTCATCATATTTTGCTTTGGTTTTGATACTCCCGAATTCGAAGCTATTTCTTTACAAACCTTCCTTTTCATAACCTCTCATACTTTCATAAATCAGAGTCCATTTTCCGTAGACTGTTTTTGAAGCCAGTCAACGACAGGTACTTTTGCTAGTATATATATATATATATATATATATATATATATATATATATATATATATATATATATATTAGTGTTGGTACGATTAATCGACATTTAAATCGGAGATCTGAAAACAGATCTTTTCTGGATATCGGAATCAGTATCCGACTCGGACAGACTTTAATTTACTTTCAGATTTTACAAACAATCTTTTAAAATATACATGTTGGACTTTAGTTTACATTGTTGGTACTGACATTAAAATGATGAATATTTATTCTTATTAAGCTATTAGTTTTATTTTTTTTTATAATGGTGCATCTATATAATATAAAAACGAAAAAAATATTGCAAAACCTGAAAAGAATAACGTCAATGAATTAGTGGACTTTGAGATTTTCTTCACTTCTACTCTAGGGAGAGGTTGGTGGACGATATTCCTTGATTTTGGAATCTGGTGTATGTTTAGTAGTGTTTACTTGTAATGAAAGCAGTTCCTCAATATGCGGATAAAAGACCTTAGACTTAAATTGAGTATCAAACTATACATGGTTTTAAATTAAGCAATTTTGTCGGTTAAATTTACATTCTCTTCGCTGATAAGAGACAAATACACAGATGAAGAATGAAAATTTGATTGCCGACAAAAATGTAATGTCATAATAAAAATAAAATATTTGAAAAATTCAAATATATTTTACTACAATAATGTCCTTATAATTCGTATCATATTAAAACTTGTATGTTCTTGTCAATATAGAAGGTAAGCAGATTATTGTACTACATAGAATTTACTATTGTTTTGCTAGTTGTATGTGAAAGTCTTTAACTAATCCCTTTAAACAAAAGTGAGTGTATAGTTTTTTTTCTTTCAGGTGATTACGTATTGACACGCTGGAAATTGTGTAGGAAAAAATATAAATTCTTTTAGAATATACTGTATCACATATGATTTGAATGTAAAAGAATAGCCTAATTTTAATCTTAAGGCAGATTTATGGGCGGTTTCTTTTTAGGTGAAATATAATATGAAATTTTGAAAATGGTTGACTGTTGTTTTGTAATCATTGCAGTCAGAATTTGGTTTAGTTGTAAAAAATGAAACATATAGAATTCTAAATAATAATTTTCGTGTTTTCGTTTTTTGTGTGAAGCTGTTTTAGAATGTTCAGTCACACGAAATTTTTTAAAAGTAGAATCTCATTTTGGAAAGAAATGATTTAGTTAAGCTGTTTATAATATTATATCATTATATTAACTATTTTTTTCGAGTGAGACAGATTTGGACACAAAGTTGGTTTATACTGTACACAATCCAGTTCTCCAAGAAAGCGGTATTCTAAAAATGGCAAAACATTTTTTTTAATAGAATTAATCCATACGGATTGATTTTTTCCCTTACGTAGGACAGAAAAAAAAGTAATGTATCAGGAAACGCCCTGCGCTTTAAATAAAATATTTGCTATCAAATATAACACAGAACATGGTTATCAACAGTAATGGAAAATGGAGATAGTTGGCCCTTCTTTATCTTAATATATATATATATATATATATATATATATATATGCGAGCAAACAGTTAATAAAACATGTTAAAAACACTTTGAAAAAGAGTTAAACACATATTTAACTTGAAAAGGAAACGCTTGATAAGTGGATAGACCTTAATCCGCGGAGTTTTGAAGAAATACTTTCCTTCTCACCAGAGGGTTGGAATTAGCAAAATGCAGGATCGGATTTTGCATTCAAAAGTATTTGATGAAACAACAAGTAAGTCAAAGAGCTTACTTGATAACACAAAAGTGAAGCAGAATATGGTGAAGAAAAAGGTGATTACACGTGAATCGATTTTACCGTCACTGGATTATTTATCGTCATAAATAATCCAGTGACGGTAAAATTATTTCTTCGAAACTCCACGGATAAAGGACTATCCACTTATCTAGTGTTTCCTTTTTAGATTAAATATGCTTTTAACTCTTGTCAAAGTGTTTTTAACATGTTTGCTCGTATTATAAGCTCTATCTCCTATTTGGTTTCATCGAGCTTTTACATCTGGCTGAGATAACTTTATAAATATTACTTGTTTAATGTTTATAATATACTTTAATTTTACCATCTAGGATAATTTTGGTAAATTTAATTGTAATTTTTATTTCATATATATATATATATATATATATATATATATATATATATATATATATATATATATATATATTCAACATATATATATATATTCAACATATATATATATATATATATATATATATAATTACTTCATTTACTCACAGAAAATTAATATACGCAAGTATAAATTTATGCGTAAACTTTAAGTATTTACTTCAACAGTGCTCAATACGTAGGTTGAGCTAATTAGTAAGATATAAAATATATATGGTGGTTAATCTCCACTGAATATTCCGCGTTAAATAATAATTTCGAAATAATATCGTTAATATGTCAGCGTCTCAATTGTGGTTTTGTTTTTTTTTCGCGTTTAAAGTATCCAAATAAACAATTGTTAATAATGTCTGCTTTTTTTTTGACATCGTTCATTTCTGTATAACGCTTAATTTATTTTAAACCCCACTCTTCCCATGCTAACTAATAATTTCGAAATAATAACATAAATATTTCAGTGCGCAGGTCATGCGAGCATGCGAAGCCGGATGTCGTAAATCGGAACATGGGTTACATACATCGTTACAAGATCATTTGAGTTATATATATATATATATATATATATATATATATATATATATATATATATATATTAGCTCGGCTCCTATATACTGTTCCTATGTATATATTAAAAAGTGTTTATATGTACTATAATGCATTTCTATATAATAGGCTAGCTTAACTATCATAAAGAAAAGTTGGTAGAGGCTACAGAGATCAGGGTTTTTTTTAACTTTGACCTCAATTATGATGCCTTAACATTTATTGTTTTAGGCTCAAATCAAGTTAAAATGTTTGCCCCATGTCCAAGTAACCTACATATGACATTTTAAGTGTTTCGACGCCAAATATTCAGAGGAATTTTGTAGAGTCTGCCAAGACAATCTCTTTCAACTCTGACATCATGACAGCGATATTTTCGCCCCCAAAACTGATTAAATTGCTTGCGACAAGATTGGATATATTTTTTGTAAAATTTCAAATTTTTAGACCCAAAATGTGCTTACTAATTTGCTAGAGATCGCAAAGGTAACATCTTTTGAACTTTGACTTCTTGGCAGCTATTTCCCGGCTAAAAACCGATTAAAATCTTGCCATGTGTCTGAATACACTTTATGTAAAACTTAAAATGTTAAGACCAGAAATTGGCTAAGCAATTTCGTAGAGACCACAGGGGTTAATTTTATTTTAACTTTGATCCCAATTATTACTCCTTAATATTTATTGTTTTAGATTTACCTCAAATTATTAAGTAAGATCCATGTCCCATTAACATATATCTAAATTTTCAAGTGTTTAAACCGAACATTAACGTAGGAGTTTGGAAGAGTTTTCAAGGGTCATATCGTTAAACTTTGACCCCTTAACAGAAAAATTTCTAGCCGAAACTCCATTTAAAAGATTTTCCCAAAATTCAATACCCCGTATAACAAATTTTCAGTATGTAGATCGATAAGTGACAGAGGTATTTGATAGAGAAATGTACACAGACGGACTAGACAGAAAAATACACATACATTTTCACGTATATATATATATAGCGCATTATATATATAAATATATATATATATATATATATATATATATATATATATATATATATATATATATATACAATGCGCTACCTTGTAGGATCACGCTCATTAATTATTTATGACCGTTATATATGTTGATTCCCTTCCCAAATAATGTTACATTGTGTAATAGAGTAGCTTTACATTCTAAAAGGTAATAGACAAAAAATACTAGCACTTCCATATATAGCAGCAACTTAAACTAAAGGAAAATATTTTCTGTTATGCAATATAAAGTATGAATGCAAATAAAAATAGAAAACACACTAAAAAAAAGGTTTGATTCTGGACGAGTAACTTTCTAAATTGCAAAATTTGGCTCTTTAAAGAAATTAAATATAGTTTACTAACTAAGAAGAAATAAAATATTGCCTTTCATTAGATAAAAGTTACTATGTTTGGTCGTAAATAAATGTTTCTGCATTTATTATTTTCTATTTACGTGGCTGTTGTATTGGTTGCATATACAGAGAGAGTAATACTTAAAAATATTAATAATTGTGTAATCTGTTAAAACGATCGCCACATTGATAATTCCATGAAAAGGATCAAACAAAAAGGTATTCGTATTGTATATATATATATATATATATATATATATATATATATATATATATATATATATATATATATATATATCAAGTTAACCGTCTGTGTGTGTGTCTGGTCACGATTAGGCTTCTATATGGTTGACTACTATAAAAAAAACTGATCACATATAATGACAGAAGATGTATCGAGACAAAGGAATGGGTATGTTTAATCTGGCATAATGATGATTCATTAAAATTGTGGGGCGTGCGTACGCGCCTGGTCCACAAAGTATGGAAATAAAAAAAATTAAAATAAAAAAAAAACGTTTACCAGTGTTTTTTATATAGATGTACATAATAATACTTTGATAAGTATGCTTTAACTTAAATAGGGATGGTATAATAAAATTGTCGGGTCTGCGTTCGCGCCTGGCCTCAATAGAATGGAAGTAGGCAAAACCTTTGATAAAGACTTTTCATATCTATCTGCGTAAGTATACTTCGATTATTATGTTTCAGTCTGATGAAATATGGTATAATAAAAGTATGGGATGTTCGTTCGCGCCTTACATCCGTAGAATGGAAATATGTCACAAAGTTTAACAAGTTTTTTTTATATAGATCCACAGAATATTGTGATAAGTGTTTCAGTGTGAACAGGTATGGTATAATAAATTACGGGTTTATCTATTTTATTTTTACTTTCATCATATTTTGCTTTGGTTTTGATACTCCCGAATTCGAAGCTATTTCTTTACAAACCTTCCTTTTCATAACCTCTCATACTTTCATAAATCAGAGTCCATTTTCCGTAGACTGTTTTTGAAGCCAGTCAACGACAGGTACTTTTGCTAGTATATATATATATATATATATATATATATATATATATATATATATATATATATTAGTGTTGGTACGATTAATCGACATTTAAATCGGAGATCTGAAAACAGATCTTTTCTGGATATCGGAATCAGTATCCGACTCGGACAGACTTTAATTTACTTTCAGATTTTACAAACAATCTTTTAAAATATACATGTTGGACTTTAGTTTACATTGTTGGTACTGACATTAAAATGATGAATATTTATTCTTATTAAGCTATTAGTTTTATTTTTTTTTATAATGGTGCATCTATATAATATAAAAACGAAAAAAATATTGCAAAACCTGAAAAGAATAACGTCAATGAATTAGTGGACTTTGAGATTTTCTTCACTTCTACTCTAGGGAGAGGTTGGTGGACGATATTCCTTGATTTTGGAATCTGGTGTATGTTTAGTAGTGTTTACTTGTAATGAAAGCAGTTCCTCAATATGCGGATAAAAGACCTTAGACTTAAATTGAGTATCAAACTATACATGGTTTTAAATTAAGCAATTTTGTCGGTTAAATTTACATTCTCTTCGCTGATAAGAGACAAATACACAGATGAAGAATGAAAATTTGATTGCCGACAAAAATGTAATGTCATAATAAAAATAAAATATTTGAAAAATTCAAATATATTTTACTACAATAATGTCCTTATAATTCGTATCATATTAAAACTTGTATGTTCTTGTCAATATAGAAGGTAAGCAGATTATTGTACTACATAGAATTTACTATTGTTTTGCTAGTTGTATGTGAAAGTCTTTAACTAATCCCTTTAAACAAAAGTGAGTGTATAGTTTTTTTTCTTTCAGGTGATTACGTATTGACACGCTGGAAATTGTGTAGGAAAAAATATAAATTCTTTTAGAATATACTGTATCACATATGATTTGAATGTAAAAGAATAGCCTAATTTTAATCTTAAGGCAGATTTATGGGCGGTTTCTTTTTAGGTGAAATATAATATGAAATTTTGAAAATGGTTGACTGTTGTTTTGTAATCATTGCAGTCAGAATTTGGTTTAGTTGTAAAAAATGAAACATATAGAATTCTAAATAATAATTTTCGTGTTTTCGTTTTTTGTGTGAAGCTGTTTTAGAATGTTCAGTCACACGAAATTTTTTAAAAGTAGAATCTCATTTTGGAAAGAAATGATTTAGTTAAGCTGTTTATAATATTATATCATTATATTAACTATTTTTTTCGAGTGAGACAGATTTGGACACAAAGTTGGTTTATACTGTACACAATCCAGTTCTCCAAGAAAGCGGTATTCTAAAAATGGCAAAACATTTTTTTTAATAGAATTAATCCATACGGATTGATTTTTTCCCTTACGTAGGACAGAAAAAAAAGTAATGTATCAGGAAACGCCCTGCGCTTTAAATAAAATATTTGCTATCAAATATAACACAGAACATGGTTATCAACAGTAATGGAAAATGGAGATAGTTGGCCCTTCTTTATCTTAATATATATATATATATATATATATATATGCGAGCAAACAGTTAATAAAACATGTTAAAAACACTTTGAAAAAGAGTTAAACACATATTTAACTTGAAAAGGAAACGCTTGATAAGTGGATAGACCTTAATCCGCGGAGTTTTGAAGAAATACTTTCCTTCTCACCAGAGGGTTGGAATTAGCAAAATGCAGGATCGGATTTTGCATTCAAAAGTATTTGATGAAACAACAAGTAAGTCAAAGAGCTTACTTGATAACACAAAAGTGAAGCAGAATATGGTGAAGAAAAAGGTGATTACACGTGAATCGATTTTACCGTCACTGGATTATTTATCGTCATAAATAATCCAGTGACGGTAAAATTATTTCTTCGAAACTCCACGGATAAAGGACTATCCACTTATCTAGTGTTTCCTTTTTAGATTAAATATGCTTTTAACTCTTGTCAAAGTGTTTTTAACATGTTTGCTCGTATTATAAGCTCTATCTCCTATTTGGTTTCATCGAGCTTTTACATCTGGCTGAGATAACTTTATAAATATTACTTGTTTAATGTTTATAATATACTTTAATTTTACCATCTAGGATAATTTTGGTAAATTTAATTGTAATTTTTATTTCATATATATATATATATATATATATATATATATATATATATATATATATATATATATATATATATATATATTCAACATATATATATATATTCAACATATATATATATATATATATATATATATAATTACTTCATTTACTCACAGAAAATTAATATACGCAAGTATAAATTTATGCGTAAACTTTAAGTATTTACTTCAACAGTGCTCAATACGTAGGTTGAGCTAATTAGTAAGATATAAAATATATATGGTGGTTAATCTCCACTGAATATTCCGCGTTAAATAATAATTTCGAAATAATATCGTTAATATGTCAGCGTCTCAATTGTGGTTTTGTTTTTTTTTCGCGTTTAAAGTATCCAAATAAACAATTGTTAATAATGTCTGCTTTTTTTTTGACATCGTTCATTTCTGTATAACGCTTAATTTATTTTAAACCCCACTCTTCCCATGCTAACTAATAATTTCGAAATAATAACATAAATATTTCAGTGCGCAGGTCATGCGAGCATGCGAAGCCGGATGTCGTAAATCGGAACATGGGTTACATACATCGTTACAAGATCATTTGAGTTATATATATATATATATATATATATATATATATATATATATATATATATATATATTAGCTCGGCTCCTATATACTGTTCCTATGTATATATTAAAAAGTGTTTATATGTACTATAATGCATTTCTATATAATAGGCTAGCTTAACTATCATAAAGAAAAGTTGGTAGAGGCTACAGAGATCAGGGTTTTTTTTAACTTTGACCTCAATTATGATGCCTTAACATTTATTGTTTTAGGCTCAAATCAAGTTAAAATGTTTGCCCCATGTCCAAGTAACCTACATATGACATTTTAAGTGTTTCGACGCCAAATATTCAGAGGAATTTTGTAGAGTCTGCCAAGACAATCTCTTTCAACTCTGACATCATGACAGCGATATTTTCGCCCCCAAAACTGATTAAATTGCTTGCGACAAGATTGGATATATTTTTTGTAAAATTTCAAATTTTTAGACCCAAAATGTGCTTACTAATTTGCTAGAGATCGCAAAGGTAACATCTTTTGAACTTTGACTTCTTGGCAGCTATTTCCCGGCTAAAAACCGATTAAAATCTTGCCATGTGTCTGAATACACTTTATGTAAAACTTAAAATGTTAAGACCAGAAATTGGCTAAGCAATTTCGTAGAGACCACAGGGGTTAATTTTATTTTAACTTTGATCCCAATTATTACTCCTTAATATTTATTGTTTTAGATTTACCTCAAATTATTAAGTAAGATCCATGTCCCATTAACATATATCTAAATTTTCAAGTGTTTAAACCGAACATTAACGTAGGAGTTTGGAAGAGTTTTCAAGGGTCATATCGTTAAACTTTGACCCCTTAACAGAAAAATTTCTAGCCGAAACTCCATTTAAAAGATTTTCCCAAAATTCAATACCCCGTATAACAAATTTTCAGTATGTAGATCGATAAGTGACAGAGGTATTTGATAGAGAAATGTACACAGACGGACTAGACAGAAAAATACACATACATTTTCACGTATATATATATATAGCGCATTATATATATAAATATATATATATATATATATATATATATATATATATATATATATATATATACAATGCGCTACCTTGTAGGATCACGCTCATTAATTATTTATGACCGTTATATATGTTGATTCCCTTCCCAAATAATGTTACATTGTGTAATAGAGTAGCTTTACATTCTAAAAGGTAATAGACAAAAAATACTAGCACTTCCATATATAGCAGCAACTTAAACTAAAGGAAAATATTTTCTGTTATGCAATATAAAGTATGAATGCAAATAAAAATAGAAAACACACTAAAAAAAAGGTTTGATTCTGGACGAGTAACTTTCTAAATTGCAAAATTTGGCTCTTTAAAGAAATTAAATATAGTTTACTAACTAAGAAGAAATAAAATATTGCCTTTCATTAGATAAAAGTTACTATGTTTGGTCGTAAATAAATGTTTCTGCATTTATTATTTTCTATTTACGTGGCTGTTGTATTGGTTGCATATACAGAGAGAGTAATACTTAAAAATATTAATAATTGTGTAATCTGTTAAAACGATCGCCACATTGATAATTCCATGAAAAGGATCAAACAAAAAGGTATTCGTATTGTATATATATATATATATATATATATATATATATATATATATATATATATATATATATATATATATATATATATATATCAAGTTAACCGTCTGTGTGTGTGTCTGGTCACGATTAGGCTTCTATATGGTTGACTACTATAAAAAAAACTGATCACATATAATGACAGAAGATGTATCGAGACAAAGGAATGGGTATGTTTAATCTGGCATAATGATGATTCATTAAAATTGTGGGGCGTGCGTACGCGCCTGGTCCACAAAGTATGGAAATAAAAAAAATTAAAATAAAAAAAAAACGTTTACCAGTGTTTTTTATATAGATGTACATAATAATACTTTGATAAGTATGCTTTAACTTAAATAGGGATGGTATAATAAAATTGTCGGGTCTGCGTTCGCGCCTGGCCTCAATAGAATGGAAGTAGGCAAAACCTTTGATAAAGACTTTTCATATCTATCTGCGTAAGTATACTTCGATTATTATGTTTCAGTCTGATGAAATATGGTATAATAAAAGTATGGGATGTTCGTTCGCGCCTTACATCCGTAGAATGGAAATATGTCACAAAGTTTAACAAGTTTTTTTTATATAGATCCACAGAATATTGTGATAAGTGTTTCAGTGTGAACAGGTATGGTATAATAAATTACGGGTTTATCTATTTTATTTTTACTTTCATCATATTTTGCTTTGGTTTTGATACTCCCGAATTCGAAGCTATTTCTTTACAAACCTTCCTTTTCATAACCTCTCATACTTTCATAAATCAGAGTCCATTTTCCGTAGACTGTTTTTGAAGCCAGTCAACGACAGGTACTTTTGCTAGTATATATATATATATATATATATATATATATATATATATATATATATATATATTAGTGTTGGTACGATTAATCGACATTTAAATCGGAGATCTGAAAACAGATCTTTTCTGGATATCGGAATCAGTATCCGACTCGGACAGACTTTAATTTACTTTCAGATTTTACAAACAATCTTTTAAAATATACATGTTGGACTTTAGTTTACATTGTTGGTACTGACATTAAAATGATGAATATTTATTCTTATTAAGCTATTAGTTTTATTTTTTTTTATAATGGTGCATCTATATAATATAAAAACGAAAAAAATATTGCAAAACCTGAAAAGAATAACGTCAATGAATTAGTGGACTTTGAGATTTTCTTCACTTCTACTCTAGGGAGAGGTTGGTGGACGATATTCCTTGATTTTGGAATCTGGTGTATGTTTAGTAGTGTTTACTTGTAATGAAAGCAGTTCCTCAATATGCGGATAAAAGACCTTAGACTTAAATTGAGTATCAAACTATACATGGTTTTAAATTAAGCAATTTTGTCGGTTAAATTTACATTCTCTTCGCTGATAAGAGACAAATACACAGATGAAGAATGAAAATTTGATTGCCGACAAAAATGTAATGTCATAATAAAAATAAAATATTTGAAAAATTCAAATATATTTTACTACAATAATGTCCTTATAATTCGTATCATATTAAAACTTGTATGTTCTTGTCAATATAGAAGGTAAGCAGATTATTGTACTACATAGAATTTACTATTGTTTTGCTAGTTGTATGTGAAAGTCTTTAACTAATCCCTTTAAACAAAAGTGAGTGTATAGTTTTTTTTCTTTCAGGTGATTACGTATTGACACGCTGGAAATTGTGTAGGAAAAAATATAAATTCTTTTAGAATATACTGTATCACATATGATTTGAATGTAAAAGAATAGCCTAATTTTAATCTTAAGGCAGATTTATGGGCGGTTTCTTTTTAGGTGAAATATAATATGAAATTTTGAAAATGGTTGACTGTTGTTTTGTAATCATTGCAGTCAGAATTTGGTTTAGTTGTAAAAAATGAAACATATAGAATTCTAAATAATAATTTTCGTGTTTTCGTTTTTTGTGTGAAGCTGTTTTAGAATGTTCAGTCACACGAAATTTTTTAAAAGTAGAATCTCATTTTGGAAAGAAATGATTTAGTTAAGCTGTTTATAATATTATATCATTATATTAACTATTTTTTTCGAGTGAGACAGATTTGGACACAAAGTTGGTTTATACTGTACACAATCCAGTTCTCCAAGAAAGCGGTATTCTAAAAATGGCAAAACATTTTTTTTAATAGAATTAATCCATACGGATTGATTTTTTCCCTTACGTAGGACAGAAAAAAAAGTAATGTATCAGGAAACGCCCTGCGCTTTAAATAAAATATTTGCTATCAAATATAACACAGAACATGGTTATCAACAGTAATGGAAAATGGAGATAGTTGGCCCTTCTTTATCTTAATATATATATATATATATATATATATATGCGAGCAAACAGTTAATAAAACATGTTAAAAACACTTTGAAAAAGAGTTAAACACATATTTAACTTGAAAAGGAAACGCTTGATAAGTGGATAGACCTTAATCCGCGGAGTTTTGAAGAAATACTTTCCTTCTCACCAGAGGGTTGGAATTAGCAAAATGCAGGATCGGATTTTGCATTCAAAAGTATTTGATGAAACAACAAGTAAGTCAAAGAGCTTACTTGATAACACAAAAGTGAAGCAGAATATGGTGAAGAAAAAGGTGATTACACGTGAATCGATTTTACCGTCACTGGATTATTTATCGTCATAAATAATCCAGTGACGGTAAAATTATTTCTTCGAAACTCCACGGATAAAGGACTATCCACTTATCTAGTGTTTCCTTTTTAGATTAAATATGCTTTTAACTCTTGTCAAAGTGTTTTTAACATGTTTGCTCGTATTATAAGCTCTATCTCCTATTTGGTTTCATCGAGCTTTTACATCTGGCTGAGATAACTTTATAAATATTACTTGTTTAATGTTTATAATATACTTTAATTTTACCATCTAGGATAATTTTGGTAAATTTAATTGTAATTTTTATTTCATATATATATATATATATATATATATATATATATATATATATATATATATATATATTCAACATATATATATATATTCAACATATATATATATATATATATATATATATAATTACTTCATTTACTCACAGAAAATTAATATACGCAAGTATAAATTTATGCGTAAACTTTAAGTATTTACTTCAACAGTGCTCAATACGTAGGTTGAGCTAATTAGTAAGATATAAAATATATATGGTGGTTAATCTCCACTGAATATTCCGCGTTAAATAATAATTTCGAAATAATATCGTTAATATGTCAGCGTCTCAATTGTGGTTTTGTTTTTTTTTCGCGTTTAAAGTATCCAAATAAACAATTGTTAATAATGTCTGCTTTTTTTTTGACATCGTTCATTTCTGTATAACGCTTAATTTATTTTAAACCCCACTCTTCCCATGCTAACTAATAATTTCGAAATAATAACATAAATATTTCAGTGCGCAGGTCATGCGAGCATGCGAAGCCGGATGTCGTAAATCGGAACATGGGTTACATACATCGTTACAAGATCATTTGAGTTATATATATATATATATATATATATATATATATATATATATATATATATATATATATGTATGTATGTATAAACTGATGCATGTACAGTCAAACAATCGTAAATTTCTTTTATTCTGGTTATTTATTCTGTTAAACGACATATTTATCTTGATATGTAAGACAAATTGATAGCGTATTTCATTTATATTATAAGTCATTCATAATGTTCCTATATTTTCTTCAATTTTAAGGGGACACTTAATCTCTAAATCGGTAATTAGTAAAACAATCAGAAATGTTATCAGACTCATAGATATTGTTGCTATAGTCCCATCGCTTATATATATATATATATATAAATATATCTATCTATATATATATATATATATATATATATATATATATATATATCATGTGATGTCCTTCGTGTTCGAAGACGAATTCCTGTGAACCATCATACTCCACTTGTCACGGTCGCGACTGAGTATATGCCAGCTTCCAGTACGAATCAACATGTCCTTTAGATTTCGTTTGACGGTGTCACGGAACCTGAGCTTATGTCTGCCTATGCCTCGTACCCCACCTTCGAGTTGTGAAAACAGAATCTGTTTTGGTAGCCTGGAGTTCTCCATTCTGTTTACGTGCCCGGCCCATCTCAGGTTTTTTTTTCTGGATGAGCAGGTCATACATGCTTGGGAGGTTGGCTTATGATAGACTCTCCCTGTTGATGACAAAGTTATATCACCTGGCATTTACAATCTGCCGGAGGTGTGTCATCATATAGGTGTTGAGCTTGCGGGCTACCAGTTTGTACACTGGCCAAGTTTCTGCACGGTATAAGAGTACCGACAGGACGATGACGCGGTACACCAAGCATTTGTTCTGAAAGTCAGGTCTTTATTTTGCCAGATATTCTGCTTGAGTTTTCCATAGGATATCGAGCCGTTAGCCATTCTTTGTAGAAATCTCCTCGCCCATTTTGTTGTTGTTCATGACCGTGTTACCAAGGTATTTGAATTTGCTGACATTGTAAAGCTCCTGGTTTTGAATCTTAATTGGCTGGCCTGTTGCTGGTGATACAGGGGATTGTTGATACATCATTTCGGTTTTCTTGATGTTAATCTTCAATTCTAAGGCCTTGGCTTTTCCTGCGAAGCGAGTTATTATGTTCTGAGCATCCTCGTGACTATGTGCTACAAATGCCTTGTCATCAGCAAACATGAGCTCCCGTACGAGTATCTTTTTTGTTTTATTTGCGGATGTGTATGCATTGACATTGAAAAGGTCTGCTCCCGGCCTAGATCGTATAAAACACCCTTATCACAATTTCTAAAGGCATGCCGAAGCACAACTGGCAGGTAGAGTGAGAAGAGGGTTTTGAGCGAGGAGACAGTCCTGTCTGACACCATTCTTCACGTCGAAAAGATCGGAGAGCTCGCCCTTCAACTTAACTGTGGCTTTTATGCCTGAATGAAGGGCTCTGACCAGGCTGGTGAAGTGTGCAGGAAAACCAAGCTTCAGCAAGACATCCCAAAGTGTGCTTCGATCCACCATGCCGAAAGCCTTCGTAAAATCCACAAAGATCATGTACATCCTCTGGATCTATTTGAGTGAGAAGATCATATCCGTTGTGCTTCTGTTTGCACGGAATCCACATTGTGCCTAAGGTAGCAAGGTTTCAGCGTGCGCTGTAAACCTGTTCAGTAGAACATGAGCGAACACTTTCCTAGGGACTGAGAGCAGTGATATACCCCTGTAGTTACCGCACAGCCTGCGATCTCCCTTTTGGAATATATTCACTAGCTGTGCGTCTTTCAAATTTTGAGGGACAGTTGCAGTGGTTCAGGCACTCTGTATGATTGTGCAGAGAGTGCTAAGTAGTTTTTTTCCTTTGCGCTTGATGATCTCAGGGTATATTCCGTCAGACCCTTCTGATTTGGCATCCTGTAACATCAACACTGCTTTGCAGATTTCATCTGAGTCAATGCATCTGCCCACTCACTGCTGTGTCAGGAACTGCTGGAGGTTGATTATTGCTCGTTTGTCAATGTCTGGCGTCTCGTTTAGCAATGTTTTGAAATGGTCAGTCCATCGTTTTAGAAGCTCGCATTTGTCAGTGAGGAAAGTGGTATACGCATATACATATGCGTGTGTGTATATACGTGTGTGTGTATGTGTGTGTGTGTGTGTGTGTGCGCGCGATCGGTTCCATAACGCGATCCAGTGAATCGCATGGTCTGTCATCCACCAGCACTGCTAAACCGATCACCCAAGGGATTGACAGATGTACGAAAGTGTAGCTGTGAGTCAAGACTCTGTGCTGACCTCCAGGCGGACGCCACTGGAAACTGAACTTCAGGCTAACAGTGCAGGGATCTATGGGATAGCTTAACCCAGAAAGAAAAACCAGAAACGGTGACGCTCTGTTTGAGAAAGTTGATAATACTCATTCTGGCTAGTCACTGCGACAAATTAGCTGCTGACTCGTCTTGGGCAATCCTTGCCACTCTGGCGTACCCCATTGGAGGAGAAGGGTGAAATGGCAACTGGCAAAACCCACTTCATCCTTAAACTATCTTGTCAGCAAATTCCGTACGAACCATGAAAGGAAACCAGAAAAAGAACTCATACTGGCAGGGCGTCGCCCAGGATAATACAACTTCAAGTTTGTATCGTGGAACATACGATGCTTGACAGGTCTGATTCGGCAAGACCAGAAAGAAGATGTGCGATTATATCGATCGAATTAGAAAAATATGGCATCGATATTGCTGCCCTGAGTGAAGTCAGGTTCAAAGAGAGCGGTTCAATTAGAGAGTCCAGCTACACCATTTACTGGAGTTGCAAGGCCTATAGCGAGAGAGGCGAGTCCGGTGTCGGACTAGCCATCAAAAACGAGCTAGTGACGAAACTGATAGAAGTGCCACATACGATACATTGCAGGCTGATGACACTCATTCTATCTTTATCAGAAGACCATTGGTGTGCCCTGATAGCTAGATTTTCTCCGACTATGACAACCTCTCAGAAAACTATTGATATCTTCTACCATCAGTTAGACAGTACACTTGCATACGTACCAAAACCGGATAAGATCATACTCATGGGAGACTTTAACACCAAGGTAGGACAGGATTATATAACCTGGCCCAGAACACTAAGGTGATTTGGATACGGGAAAGCCAACTCAAATAGGAAGCTCCTCCTTTCACTTTGCACTGAGCGTCAGCTTTGCATAACCAACACCTTCTTTAAACACAACCCTGTTCACAAGAACTGGATACACCCTAGAAGAAAACATTGGCACCTCATTGGCTTCCTCATCACTCGTCAACGTGGCTTCCCAGATATCCTGAACACGAGAGCAATCAGGGGAGCAAACTGCAATACTGACCATATTATGATCCGAACACAAGCAAGATGCAAACTGAGACGCAAAATAAAAATAAAGAACCACCCGCGTAAGAAGCTGGATGGTCAACTAGCATCATGCATATATATGTGCGTGTGTGTGTGCGTGTGTGTGTGTGTGTGTGTGCATCTATGCGGGTTCATGGAGGTTTTTTAAGATATGTATATGTGTTTATGTATATATTTGTACATAGGCGTATGCTGGTTGGCGCATGGATACGGATGTGCTTTTCTGTGTGTTTATAAATACCGAGTGGAATTGTCGCTTGCAAGCGGTTGATCTGGATGGCTCACAGGCCCCAGACTGCTTTCATACTCCCATAGAAACCCTTCATGTCATTGGTGTCAGCCGGAATCTGTAGTTCAGCAGCCTTAGCCATCCACCAACTGTTCTTAAGTTCCCTACATCTGCTCTGGAGCTTGTTGTTTTGCTTAGCGTACTTTGCTTTGATGGTTGATGAGTGGTTTGATTTCTTCGAAGTTCTCATCGAACCATTCCACATGGCGTTTCCCGAACAGCCCGAGGCACCCTTTGGATGTTTCATAAACAGTTTCTTTGAAGGACATCCGATCAGAGTTTACATCTCCGGTTCGTTCAGCAAGTCTCTAATTGAGAGCATTCACCAGCTCTTCTCTTACATTTTGACGTTTCAAGCTGTTGACATCCACGGGTTATTTATTTATGTTGGTAGTGTAGAAGAGCGTGTATGAATGTTTTGTAAAGAAAGGTGTATTAAAAAATGGAGAATAAATTAAAAAAAATGAAAGGCGGTGCGTAATACACCGTTGTAAAAAGCTCTTATGGTTGCCAACGGGTTAAAGTACATTTCTTGTAATAAAATTGCGTTACAATAAGTTAAGCGTAATACTGAAACGAACGATGCCAAAAAAGTCGAGTGTATTGACAATTGTTTATTTTGATAATTTAAACGCAACAAAAATAATCGGGACGCTTAAAACGTACACAGTAAAACATTACGTTGTAAACGGATTAAAGTGGATTTATTCGTAATAAAATTGCGACAATATACCGAATAGTTGCAAAACACCCCCACTCTTCCCAGGTTAAATAATAATTTCTAAATAATAACGTTAAAATTTCAGTACGCAGGTCAACTTCTTGAAAAGTAGCGATTTGTGTTTATTTACACTGGTATGGGTGTATGTTTATGTACGAGTCGCAACCAGAATTCCTAAAGCGGATGTTGGGTTACAACATCCGTTATAAGATTATTTGAAGTTGATAATTATATAGATTACTAGCCTGTTTGGGATCTTACTTGTTTAATGGCGAATTACTTAATTGTCTTAACTTTACTTTATAAAACTATTCTTTAAAATATTATCCACAAGTTTGGATAAATTTACCCGAATTCCAATGTTATTTATCTTTATTTACTGATTAACTTTAAATCACCCCGGAAAACCTTGGTTTTAACTTAGTCATACATTCTGTAATACATAGTTTCATAACGAAGATGAATATATAAACTAATTTACTTGAAATCATTATGATGAGAAATAACCTGTGATATTTGCCTCAGGCTAATACTATTTACTAACAGGTATTTATAGAAATTGAATGCAATGTTTCAAACGAAATATTCAAATGAAATGTGTCTCATTATAATGCTTATGCTAGTAGCTCTAAGCATCATTTACAGTAAAGGTGACATATATATATATATATATATATATATATATATATATATATATATATATATATATATATATATATATATACATAATTTTGAGAGAATCAAACCTAGAGTCTAAGCAGCAGAGTTTATTGTAATCTAGTAGGTAGTGAATGTATTGAAAGCTCGATAGGCATAGATATCCTAGAGCTATTTTAATATTGAGAAAAATAATTCATAATTTAGAATTCAAAATCAGATTTAACAGGAAAACACACAAAATCAATAGACTGTACGGTCGTTTCGGAAACGAGGAACATAGACAAGATGTCTGGAACAAAAATTTGATTAAAAAATATTTTCTTAAAACAAACTCTCCTCATCAACAAAAATGAAATGGGTTTAAAAATACCAGTATAAAACTAGCATTTTTTGTAGTAAGACAAATATTCTTTTGCCCGCCCGCTTTTAAAACTTGTCAATGTTATAAATATAAAAGAATAAATATTTATAACGTAATCTCAACCAGTTGTAAAAGCTCGATAAAACCAAATAGAAGATAGGGCTTATACTTTACCTTTCACCCGACTATCCATTCACGTGAAATCACTTTTTTCTTCGCCCTATTCCCTCTACTTCCTTTTTTCTTATCAAGTAAGACCTTTGACTTACTTGTAGTTTCATCAAATACATTTGCAAGCAAAATCCGATCCCGCATTTTGCTAAATCTTACCCGCTGATTAGAAGGAAAGTATTTCTTCGAAATTCTGCGGATTAAGAACTACATAACTATTTAGCGTTTTTTTTTTAAATTAAATATGTTTTTAACTCATTTTGAAAGTGTTTTTAACATATTTTATTAACTATTTGCTATTATATATATATATAACTACTCCGATGAAGACTGAAGGATCGGTCGAAAATTATGTACCTGTAAAGAAGTTTAACAAATATTTTTCATAATATTATTTTGTATTCCTGAACGTCACCAATATAAAACGAACAAAGAAAAGTTGCAAGCGTTTATACTGTTCTTATTCTTTTTTATACATTTCCATTTATATATATATATATATATATATATATATATATATATATATATATATATATATATATATATATATATATATTATTTAAGGTGGGTCCGATTCAAGACAAAATCATTTTCTTTTCTCCTGCTCTGTGTCCTGATGTAAGCGAGAACCACTAAGCAGAGATTCTTGGAAAGGATAATCTATTTGCAGACGAGCATATGAATGGTCAGTTTTAAGCTGACTACAAAAATAGTTAAAGTTTAATTAATAAACATTCAGTAGCTGCCTTTTGCTGATCGTCTTCTATTCAATTTCATGCATTGTCTGCAATCTTACAGATCTTTTACTGGCCACCAAAAAAAACAACAAAATAAACTCATGGTTGTTAATGCTCGAGTGACATTTAATGTATAATATGGTGCCACCGATGGGTATAATAGAACATTTATAGCATTTTATGTAGGCGTGTCACAGCGGATATATCTATGGGAACACCTTATTTATATGCTGCCTTACAAACGAAAAAAGAAAACATATTTCCTCATATTTTCCTGAATAGATGTACATTGTTGAATTTTTTTCTACAATTTATGTTATCAAAAAACATAAAGACATTGTAGATTATAGTCTAATTCCTTTTTTTGCTAGTTACAAAAGAATGATAGCATTTCAGTAAAGAATTATCAAAAAAAGTGTTATAATCAACGATACCAAGTTGCTTTCACCATTCTAACATATCAATGTCAACACACTTCGACATAAAATTCGAAAACTACGTACATTTAAATAAACATTTTGAAAATGATGCTAAGCCCACTGAGTAAGGGGCGGATCTTATCTAGTAAGCAAGAAAACATTTCGCACTTGTAAGTATACTATATCTATACTAGGGAGGGGGACGTCCGGCTTTGCGCGGTCGTAAAACACGTTTAAATATGATAATTACATTTGTTCAGATTTCGTATATATTATTATAGTCATGAATTCAAATGTAACAACTAGAATGTTGGTGCCATCAGCTAGAATCGAAACCGAAAGCAAAACTAACATTCAAAGTTGATGACGTTTCCACTGTACTAACGTGATACGCATATGAACTGATTAAAAATAAACAAAGATGAATGTACAAAATGTATAACGATTTTTCAATTTGGCTTTTTTTGACCCCGTAAAAAATATTTTAACCAACTAAAGACCCAAAAAGAACGGTCCATTTAAAATCTTATCATTTGAGGTCCGTAGCGCTGCTCTGCGGTTTTTAGTTTCGGAAGAGATGAAGTTTTAAAATATGGAGTCAATCAGACAGACATACAGAGTGCCGTTTATATATTAGATAACGCCACAATACGGTATTGCATAGGTTTTTGTAACTAGATATGAATTGCTGCACAGACCACTATACACTACCTTTTGGACGGAAAACATATTAATTTCCACAAAATGATAATGCCGATTTTTAAAACCCAGTTTTTTATTTCATTCTCAAACATTTATTTAACCATATTACACAATTCTCACTATAAAATCTTGAGGTTGAAGTGTGATTATTGATGGTTATTTTTCTGCAAATCGGGTTGGTCGAATGGAAATTATAGAAGTGAAAATGAATGCCGCAAAATACACGAGGAATTTGTAAAATCATTTATTACAGAGTGCTGCAGATTTAGGATTGGGCTGTAACTTTATATTCCATTAAATAAATAAAATGGTTTAAGGATAATGGAATAAGTGTTCTACAGTAGCTTAGCCAGTCACACGACCTAACTCCCATAAAAAAAATCTTTCAAGTGCTTTTATGAAACTACTAGGCAGTCATCGAGAACGTTTATAGGTTGTAAGGAAGAACAGAGCATGCACAACTAAATATTTGTAAATGGGTTAAATATTTTTGCATGAGTAATTTTATGTTTCATTAATAAATATTTGTCAATGAGTAAATCTTAATTTCGCTTTTGTTTTTAGATAGATAATATTTGTTCAACGATTGAGTATAAATTTCATTCAAATATATATCCCTGTGTATGCGTTTGTATGTGTGTGTAAAATATTCATAAAGTCAGCTGTTGCTGGCATTCGGCAGCATAGAAGCATATGGGGTTGCACCTGTAGATGTGATTGAACACATTCTTGTATGGCTAGATAAGGCTATTTTCGATCTACATTTTCGGTTGCAGACCTTGTAAGTATAGGTCAGTGCATCGTATTGGTGGCCTGTTAGATTTTTTAATAGTTTTCGGCCTCAGCTCGATGGACCTGCGATATAGCCAGTAGAACTCAACACATATGGCATGAAAAATATGTTATGCCCATTGTCCTATCATTTGTCAGTACAGGCAAGAAAAAAAGTGGTTAAAAATAATAGATATACACGGAATAAATCTTCTACTAAAAAGGCGACATGTGTTTTTAATGTAATAATTTTAAATTGTTTACGTCTTCCTAACACAAATTGTGTCGATAGCTTTACGTAGAATGAGACAATTGGCTGGCATGCAACTGTCGTTTGATGAATTCCGATAATCATTCAACGTATTTTGCTTATTTTGATTTTTGGGCGAGTATAGAGACTCCTCAAAGGAAGGTCGTGCGTGGCATGTTCTGGTTCGGACGTTAGTGTTGTAACTGCTTGTGTTTTTAACAAAATAAACTCTTTAATTTGAAACACAAAAGGCTTTTCCAGGTAGGTAGAAGAGTGACTTATTTTGCCTTTAATATTTGTTCTTTTATAACTCTTTCATTTTATTGTTAATACATCCAAATGTATATAGTATGTAAACAGTCAGCAATGCGTTTCACGTATACACGCGTTCTAGAATGTTTTTATCCTATTATTATTATTATTATTATTATTATTATCTTTTTCCACAAAAAAAGGTGCGTCATACGCCACGTTGTGTTTGTTGTTGTTGATTCGCGGTTCACAGCCCTCTCTTCAGCGTCGAGGAAGAAACTCCTCCCCTGATAGATGGTTCCTGAAAAATAAGTAAAATTGGCCGTCCGGTCTTGTAGCAACACAAACTCATTCGCAGAAGCAATAAGCAAATAAATCCTTGTCGTTTGTTTTCTTTGTTTATAAAAAATATATATATATTTACAATAAATATATAACAACAAAGTTCTAATGAAATATAACTGTAACCATATAAAGGTATGCGTAGCTGACATTAAATTAATTCAGAATCAACGGTGCACACATTTCACATCATCTAAATTACGCGTAGTGCTGATATAGTAGCACTGCACAAAATAATTGTATAAGAAGTTGAAACGAAATCACTTCAAAGTCCCCAGTTTAACAGGTGCCGCATCATCTGAAACCTAGAGCGCTTTAACATGGAAAAAAGTAATCCATAATGCTTGATTCAATTTTTGTATATTGTAAACGTAACCACGATTAGGTAGATCTTTCTTTTTTCTTTTTGTTCCATGTTATCACGAACATTCTGCAGAGGTGGTTCGGGAAGGCGTTTGGTGATTATCCTTGCGCACAAAACCATTGTTTGTTTATGCAAAATATGGTATGTTACGAAGATGTTATTAAGCTTGCGAGCGAGATATTAACACCAGAATTTGAAATCAGCGAGTTGTAAACGCGTCAGCGGCTTTTTAGTACCGGACCTCCATTACGCCTCACTAGCCTGAACTAACTAGAAAAGAAAAAAAAGAACCCACTCGTGCGTCAGGTTATATATTGAAGTGTATATATAGGGAAAATGTCCCACCGATTCCAATCGACCAATAAGAGGTCATCACGAAAATTTCCCTCTTTTATCCTTGGTTCCATGCATACTGGCAAGTAAATTTCCATCGAATTTGTTCCCAGCTTACCCTCGGCGTCCGTTACAGCTCCCTATTTGTGTCAAAACACCGTTCATACTATAAGCCTTACATACATTTGTTCCTTCGCAAACAATATAATAATTAAATATTATTATCAATCCTCAAATTTGCCACTAAAACTAGCTTTCCTCGGTTTGGTTGCACTATCGATCACATAAATTTTAGTCTACAAGGCAACTAATCATTATCCGAGATTTTTAGATAATAAAACCTCTAATTTATCTCTATTATAACGGTTTTTAATGTAAGATTTTACGACCAGAGGTGCTTGGTTCACAACGGTTATTACTTTTAAATTTGAGGTTCACAACGGTTATTACTTTTAAATTTGAGGCTATCTTTGTTAGGATAATAATAACTATAAGAACCAATATAATACCCTCTACTTTTATTTAAATGAATTCACTTTCATTTTTTAATGAGCTGAAAATCCGAAGCTCGCTGTTTTTTTGGAAACAAGCGGTTTGAGCACTATAAAATTTAGTGGACGAATATTTATTTAAAATAGACATTTGTTGAGATTATTTCAGGGCGCCGCCCCCGGGGATGGATGAGTGGAATTGCCGATTGTCAATGCGATGGTTCTAGGATCAATACTCGACTCTAGAAAGGTGCTAGCGAAGCTTCACTGGTGAGATGTAATACAACGAAACATTACTGGGCGATGACTATATATATATATATATATATATATATATATATATATATATATATATATATATATACACACACATATATATATATATATATATATATCTTACCTATTGTATCAACTTAATCTTTAAAAAATCATTCTATTGTTATATATATATATATATATATATATATATATGATTGCAACGTCTTGTCAGACGAGTGCCATTCCCTCAGATACTAAAAGTGTATATATATACATATATATATATATATATAAATTACTTATTGTATCAGTAAAATATTTAAAACATTCTACTGACACATCACCTATGGGTCTTTAAGTTCCACTATAAATGAAATAAACAAACATAGAACTTATCCAATAGAAAGCTATTTATTTTAGATTCGTCTTCGTTTTTCTTTTTTGCTTTTTGTATAAAACCAAAAACAAAACCATTAATCTTTTTTTTAATCTTTTTTTAAACCCGTTATTTTTTTTACAATTTTTCGTTATCTAAATAATGTGTGTATATAAAAAAAGTTGCGTCTTTTTTTTATTGGTCATCACCTTTTTTATCATTTAAAGGGAATGCCAGAAAATGCCATTTTAAGTAGGAAAAAAAACGAAAATATATTAGAAAAAAACTTTTTTTTTTTTTGGCCAGTGCGTAAATATATATTTTTTAATTCTTGCTCTTGATTTTTTGTTCATTACCCTTTACCTCGTTGGCTTCGCAGGTTCTTTCAATAGCGACTGACATTACTCTTATTTTTTAAATAGAAAAAATAACTCTTTTAGCTGAAAAATGTGATACTATATTTTTTATTACATTTGTTAAGAATTTTCTTCACACAGAATAGACTGAGTGGTTCGTTTCTGTGGGAAATGAACCCGAGGAGAAATGCCCGATATTCTAGCAATTCACTTGCCATTTAGAAGGTTGTGAAAAAGATTATAACAGCAACAAAACACAAACAATCGATTTCAAGATTTTGATCTGAAATTTTAAAGATGACTGATTTCTATAAAAATTTCAGGGTACTTTTAATGGATTAAAACGGATTTTTTATATGTATATTTTCATACCAATATTTTTATAAATCCCTTTTACTTAAGCTACATCAACCATATAATCATATATAACCCTCGAAAATATACACGACATCTAAAGAATGATACGCATTAAGTCGTTACTAAAATATACATCCCCTTTATTTATTATCTATTTATAAAAACCTCAGTATATGCATGGCAATTCAACTAATTTCCAGCTATGTATTTATTATATAGTTATATAAACCTTAGTCTATACATAGCAATTCAACCAAGTTTCAGCTATGAATTTATTATATATTTATATAAACCTTAGTCTATACATAGCAATTCGAGCAAGCTATGAATTTACATCATTTTTGCTTATTCCTATCAAATAAATCATAAAGAGCAGGCTCTGATCCTGAACAAACTTCACAGTAACATTACCTGGACGTTCCCAGATGGGCATATTAAATGTATCCCAATAGTAGTATTTAACTATAGAGCTATTACCTTGCACGATATATACAGGCTGTCCAGAAGATTCCATCCAATTAATGCACAGTTTTTTCTTACCTTTTACGGCACGGTACCCATCTGTAAATAATTTTATGCTGGATTATCTCACCTTATAATATACAATTTGTGAGTTGATAAATATGACCTATAGTAAACCGTCTAACAAACAGAAGCGTGTATTACCAAACAGTTACCTATTTGCTATTTGTGAAACTCAATGCTGACTTACATATATTATGTCACAGAAAGTTAGACTCCCATGAAAATGTATAAATTTATTTTGTATGTTGGTTTTACAGCATATAAAGAATTTTAGAAAAGTAAGCAGAATGTTATAATACGTAACAGCATATCAACTGTCTAAGCCTAAATTAATGGTAACAGGAGGATGATTAAAGAATAGGGCATGTACTGCAAAGAGGATTTTGTTTATCTGCTAGTAAGAATAGGTGAATGACTCACTTGACTGAGCCTTAATAACTTACATAGAAATACATAATTCTAGTACAAATATTGTGATGAAGCGAGAATATTAAATCATCATAATTGTAAATTGTAATTTCTTTTATTCCACTTTGAAAAATCATATAAACTCTCGTATATTATATCGAGCTCAATACATATTATACACTATTTTCTTATTCGTTTTATGTGTGCGTCTATTGCATAAAATATGTAAAAAATATTTAATATAAAAATCACGCCTTGTTTTCACCCTTGTGCTACCAGATCACTCTCTTGGATTACTGACGAAAAATTCCCTAAGCATTGATGCTATTATTTGTATTGTATAGATTGTTTGGAGAGTTATCTGCACTTATAAGACTAAATAAACATTACAAATCTAATAAAACACTCAGAACTGAGGTTGGTTTTGTTTATACTTACTTTATGCAAAAGCTTTGTTATCAGAAATCACTAAAGTTTGCATAAAATAATCAAGAAACTGATGATATACCGTACAATTAGAAAGGGGAACTATGGATACATTTACTGGTAGATACAGATAACTTAAAAATGAATAGCTTTTAAAAAATTACTTGATTCGGCATTTTATAACCATGAAACGGTTGATATCACGTAAAAATACGAAACAAAAAAAAATCAAATCTTGCATTCAGGCTAAAATTAAAATGGCATCTGTGTTCTATTACGGATCTGTAGAGTAGAATTTCGACTCAACAGAAAATGTTGACTCAACGGGAAAAATGTTTTTATTTCAAGGCACATTTACTTGGGTGGCCGGAACTTCCATTCGTTCACATGAAAACCGATTTGTTTGCAAGTGTTAATTTTTGTAGGGAAATTAAAACAAAAATACTTCAGCATATTTTTTCAATACAGAAACAACAGGATAATCCTTACTCATGCGTAATTTGTATTCTATGCTTGTTTTAACGACCATCAAGAATTTTTACATATGTTTTGTTGACAAAAACTAATACGGATATTTTATAGAAAAAAAATGCCCTGAATTCTCTTTCGCCATTTTATTCTTGTTTTCTTTATCTTTTTTATTTTGCATGCAGTCGGGAAATCTCTTAAATATTTCGGGATGTGCTACTTTCGTATCAATGTAATGAAGTACGTGTAGTTACCTGCTGTTGCCAACCCTTGCCATGTAGCCTTCCAAATGTGTAGGAAGATTTTAAAAATAAATTATTCTATTCATGGCTTTGAAGTATTAACTCTTGCTGGTTTTGTGAGGCGTAAACAAATTCTATTACTAATTGGTCGCTAAGTTAGCATGTCGGATGCATCCTCCAAGCAGGTATAAAATTCATGCTTGTTAGACATCGGCATGAAGTATATTTTGTTGGATTGCCTCATCACTTGTTGGAGACGAAGTAAATTATTTCCATAGTCGGATTTAACCGGGGTTTTAGGGTTAAATTAATCTGTGATACTTAATAGATTTGTTTGTGTTTTATGCGTTTGCTTCTGAAGGAGAAAACAAGCTTTGCGTGCAAGAGGCTTGGATTTCCAATCCTGACTTTGGATATGTCGAACTGATGAGCCCAAATGTAGTGCGAAACTAGAGTCTTGGAGCTCAGATTTGTTGGCTGCCATGACTCTTGTGATCGTCAACGGTTTTTTTTGTGTAAAAATAATTATATATCTTATATTCTGAATATATATATATATATATACTTATACACCCATATATATATATATATACATATATATATATATGGATATATATATATATATACATATACATATTTATATATATAGATATAGATAGATAGATAGATACACGCATATATATGTATATACATATATATATATATATATATAGTCTTTGAAGTTTTTGACCTTTAAAACTATACAAAAAATTACTATATATATATATATGTATATATATATATATATATATATATATATATATATATATATATATATATATATGTATATACATTTTATTTCGGTTCGCACATGTATATGAGAGCGAGAGAGAGGGGGTAGAGGATGTGAGGGGATCAAATAAAAACGAATAAGTTGCTAGTACCAAGTAAAACAGGAAAATCCGCGGTTCTCTCCGCTGAATACAAAGGAGGGTAATAACCATATTTATGAAATAGGATTACAAAAACTGATCCAGTTTGTATTAAACTCTATCGCTAAAAAGTCCTATGGAATAATAATTGTGATCGACTCATTTTCGTACGTAGTCAATCCAGACACGGATTGGAAATGTAGTTCAAACTTTTGCCTTGTTTCCCCCACTTCTTTTCCATTCACGGTAGGGTTTTTTTTTACCAAAAACTAGCATATTCATATATATGTTTTTTTTTTTAAATATGAAAAGAAAATGGACGCTGAGACACATTTTATTACTAGTTTGCTCATATATATATATATATATATATATATATATATATATATATATATATATATATATTTATACTTGTTTCGAATATTTAGTTTAATTGCTTTAAAAGGTATTTGACTGGTAATTACTCTTTCCACTTCTAGTAAGACATTGATCGCATTTTTTCCTATTACAATTAAAAATCAAATTCTCGTTTTTCTCTTTTTTTCTGTATATTTCTTTACACATAATTACCATGGATCAGGGCATATTACAACGGAATAGCTTTCCTAAGTTCCATAACATGGCCATATTCATACAATAATTTTTGACCAGGTGCCATCAAGAGTAAGCATATTTTTTTTTCATTTATCGCCTACGATATCTTTATGTATTCTTTACAATTTAACTGGAAAAATACTTACCTTATTATACTATATCATATATGCTCATAAGTTATATATGTATATATATATATATATATATATATATATATATATATATATATATATATATTAGTGCGTGTTACGGATATCGGTCTATATAGAAATGGCGGACTAGCTCTAATAAAATAAACTCCAACAAAGTCAAGGGAGATAACTTTAAGAAAATCATACACAAGGAAATGAAAAAATTAGGCCTAAAAGCAGACGTATCACCTAACATAAAAATAACAAACTTCCTAGACGTCACGTTAAATTTAGATAAAAACATATATGAACCCTACTTAAAAGATTACGCTACTCCAATATACGTATACCCTAAGTCCAATCACTCACCATCAATTATAAAACAGATTCCTTACTCGATCGTAATTAGGCTCAGTAATAACTCAAGCGATGAAAATCCATTTAACAGGTCAATCAATATCTATGAAACAGCCCTAAAAAATAGTGAATAAAAAATATCGATATCAACTATTAGCAACAAAACACCTATAACTATAAGAAAATTAAAAATAGAGGAAAAAGAATACGGCCGCATACAATCAAATGTTAAAAACTAAACTTGGCAAGGAATTTCTAGATCTTATTGAAAAACTTTTCCCACAACCAACCCTTACACAAAATTTTTAATAAAAATACCTTAAAGTTATCCTACAGTTGTTACGAAATTTTAGAGATGATAATTAAAGCAGATAATAACAAAATATTAAATAAAACAATGTAAACAACGACAAAATAAACAATAAAAAAGTAGACACCATGACAAAAATAAAACTAACACTAGCAGAAATAATAATAATAATAATAATAATAATAATAATAGTAATAATAATAAACCAAACCCCGAGAAGAACTGCGATACTGTAAATAAAAATACTAATAACGAACAAGATAAATGCAACTGTAGACACCGCACATTTAGCCCACTACAAAATAAATGTCTAACCCAAAGCGTATTTTACCAGGCCACAAAATGTTCGAAAGAAAACCCGAATAAAAAGAAATATTACGTGTGTATGACTTCCTTAGATTAAAAACTCGATACTATGACCACAAAAGTACATTCAACAATAAAAACCACCGTATGAAAACAACACTAGCGAATAAATACTGGGAACTCAAGGAAAGCGGACATTCGCCGGTAGTCGAATGGAAAATAATAATACATGCTACCACGTGTAGGGGCCTAGACGACCCATGGAGATTATGCCTTACTAAAAAAATTGCTATCCTATACTTTAAAGAACCCCAACATCTATTAAACTGTAGAAGAGAAATAGCAAACAACTGTGGTCACAAGATAAAATTTACTCTAGGATAGCGATACAAAATAGTTTTAAAACTAACAAAAACAATAGAAAATAAACAAATAAATAGATTGAATCAACATGAATATACATAAACGATCACACATATAGGTGTGTATATATATGCATATATATGTGCATGTATATATATATACACACACACACACATATATATATAGTTATATATAAACTAACATTAATAAAAAACAACTAACCTTAATTTAAAACATATCAAGAAACTAAATATCCATGCTAAATAGAGCACACACAAAAGAACAGGTCAACCAGTGGTGAAATAGGCCTTTGTCTGATAAATGCATGCTCATTGGCTGATAGGGAGGGTGCGGTGGATACTAGAAAGCTGATTGCCTAAAATCTCAATAGAAGAGGCGGATATAAAACCGACAAACAACCACAGAATTCGCGCATAAGCCTGAAGAGTCCTAGAGTGGATGAAACGCGGAAAATTCAGTGTAGCTTAATCGCCATATACATTTTATAACTTACTAACTAGCTCTACGTACGTATTGAGCACTTTTGAAGTACATACTTAAAGTTTACGCATAAATCTATACTTTCGTATATTAATTTTATGTGAGTAAATTAAGTAATTATATATATACATATATATATACATATATATATATACATATATATATATATATATATATATATATATATATATATATATATATATATATATACGGAAAAGTTAGCACAACGTAAAAATATGCAAAATTATCGAGTGGTTTCATGTATATCAAAGAAATGACGTACTTTTACATTAATCTGCCCAGGAAATAAGGTAGCTGTGTAGTATAGTACTCATATGAAAAAAAAACAAAGAAAACCCTACATGTGGTGTGCTGAAAAGTGACTAAAACCGAAAATCTGACTTTTAATGAGATATAAGGTTCTACTTAATTATAGCACTCTGATGTAAAAAAAAACTTACCTCTGACATACAGAAAAGTTTGCACATCAGTAAATTATGTAAATTATTTAAAATATGTGTTATACATTGCCTGCCCTAGGTAAGGGATTTTTTCCATATACGTGCTGTGAATTTCCTGTCCTAGAGAAGATACACTTATTTCATTCATATAATACTCGTCCTAGGATAGATAAATATTATTTTGCTTTAGATGGCCTTCAAAATTACTCTATCCTAAGAATTACATGTATGTTCAATATGTTTCCTCTACGGTCCCGTGGAACACCGGGTTGCCTTTCCAGATTATATATATATATATATATATATATATATATATATATATATATATATATTACTAAGTTACTTGTCTCTTACTGATTTTAATCACGATGTATATACTTCGTATGTTCAGTAATAAAGATATATTTTAGCTTATGTTGTTCACATGCCTAGAATGTGTCACATAGCGCCTGTTTATTTTTAAAAAGTCACAAAAATAAGACCTTCGATTAAAAATGCGGAAACTTATAAAACCTTTGTTCTACTTAATTAAGTGTAGGTTTGACTGTTTAGTTTTATGGCATATCAACCATTCTCGGGTTATTGATTGCTGACTCCAATTATTTTCGAAATAGGTTTCATGTTGCATCCAGTGTTTCTGCTGAAAAATGTTATTCTTCAAGCAATTGGTATCTTCAATCGCTTGTTTGCAGTGTTGGCTAGCTTGACTTATAGTGAATTTGATCGGTTTTGTTTCCTGCCGTGCAAATCATGAATGCGATTTTCCATGTGAGAGGGAAAGGGTTTACAATATTAATTTTTGGTAAATTTTCAGTTATAAGACTAATTAGGAAGTGAGGGAGATAGAAAGAGAAAGAGGAAGTTGGAAGAAGACAGGGGAAAGTATGGGATTTTTTTTTTTGCAGAACATAAGTAAGTTTTAAAGCAGGAATAAGAAAAAAAACATCATTGTTACATGAGAAGGGTTGTCCCTTTCTCATGTCATTAAGAAGGCTGATTAGATAAGTGAAAATAAGATTAGGAAAATGACAGAATCGAACCCGGTAGGCAAGTGTTAAAAGATATTAGACAATTGAAATCCTAGGAATGCAGGCGATTGTTAATTATTTTAGAAATAACTAAATATAATTTATGTCAGAAAAATAGAGATTGTTCATTCTATTAGAAATAACTGGATATTAATATGTTAGTTAAATTAATGGGCAATGCAAGTGTATAGATAGTTATTAAAATTAGATGAGGTATTGAACAATTGGGAATTCTTTGTTTGCCAAAAATGTGCTGGATAAATATATGTAAAACCCACTTGAAATAAGTCACGTTGGTTTAGAACACCATTATTATGCCCTCGACAAAGTAGATTCCTAATATATTGAGTCGGGGTTCGAAGTAAGAATCAGATAATCATAGATAATAAGAGAGTAACACTCATAGCCGGAGAGAGAGAAAGAGAGCGGGAGAGAGAGAGAGAGAGTCAGAGATTGAAATTGATGTCCTGAGAGGCGAAGGGTAGAAGAGTGGAACATATAGTCGAAAAAGCTTTAATTTCTGACAGCATCAATCAGCTGGCTGAGAAATAAAGCAATCCTATGATATTTTGTGACTGTTTGTCTTCGTGTCGTCATTACAACCGAAAGGTAAATGTGTTTTGTCATCATCTTGTAAATGAACGTCGGATAACCTCTTCCAAATAAGGTGTCCTCTTCTCAATCAAAAATGTATCTTCCCTCCTATGCGTTTACAGGAACTGTATAAATGTCTCAACCACCTTATAATAATATGAAGTGTCCAACAATCGTCGCAGTCGTCGTCGGGATACAAATGTCAGTATCATCCTTTTTTCTGAGTCCTCGACATCCTCAATATGTGTCTGCTACACAACAAAATATTAAGTGCATCTTGTCTCAGGAAGCCAATGTCTTCAGACGACCTGATCTTTTAGAACCAGAAATTAATGTATATTAATATCAAAATATTACATTAAAATACATGCAAGTGTATAATAATACAATTGATATCATATACAGTGTGCCCCCCAAAAAACATAGAAATTATATCTAGAACATATGCTGTAGAACGGAGAGAAAAAGGGCAAAAACATAGTGTTTTGATGTGATGTTTTGAATATAATAAACTAGTTATGACCAGAGTTTCATTTCATTCGGACAAAAAGAAACGTGTCCTAATTAGTGTTAAGGCCCGTTTTTTAGGATCACCCAGTATAATAACATTTATTTATTTGAATAAGAGTTTGGTTAAATTTTCGGAAACATTTAGCACTGTTAATACGAAAATATAGGAAACATAAATGCAGTTAGGAAATATTTAATTAAATAATTAAAATATTTTTCATTTCTGAGACTTTAACTGTAATACGGATTTTAAAAAATATTGATGATTTTAATAAAACAAAGTGTTCTAATATTTTATTTATAATAAAGCATAAAAGTGAAAAGCTCCCAGTACGGCTAATATTTTCAAATAAACCTTAGAATAATGTTCAATAATGTGACTAAATCTTATTTACAATTCGCGACAAACCACGAACATGCACATCAACCACATACATTATTACTCACACAACAAGGAACGTATATATTTCTGACACTACAGGCCCTGCCCAATTAGAATTAATACAATTTGAAAAAATAAAAGAAAATAAAAATTAAAATAGGAACCATCTTAATTTTAAATTGTATATTACACAAGAAGTGTCAGCAAAATAAGATAACAATAATTTAATCATTTAATAAAAGGTTTAATGACGTCATGTGGTTTCATTAAATAACCGTAATTATTTATTTGCAATATTGTTTACTTGTTTTTAACTTGGTAAAATTTAAGGAAATGTATACGGATTTGCATTATCGGGGTATATACTTGTAAATCGTATAAATATTTCAATCAGCGAGGTTATTAACCAACTGTTCTAAGCGTTAATAAATTCAATACGTTCTCGTAGCGCTAAAGCTTAAAAAGAGAGAGGGACCTAGAAATAGTTTGCAAAACATTAAACTAGTACATTTTCCTCGAACATAAAACCCCACTTTAAATTTGAAAGGATGTTCCTTAAGGAAATAGATTATACGGTGCAAAAGTATTTTAAATGGTGTTGTTCAGTCAGATCTACATAAACGGATTAAAAAAGAAAATATGAACGATAATATACGATCTGCTGCTAGATGATATTATGGCTGATATTGCATACACTGTATTATAAACAAAAATCCCAGAAAGTTATGCTGGTACAATGTATCGCCAATGATGCACATATGCTTTTCGGTAGTTATGTTACATATACTGACACAAGTAACTAAAAACTACACAAAAGGAAACGTAGAGAACAGCCATGAACACTAACCCTGTGCGAAGTTGCATTGCCCTAAAGTGCAGTTACACTAATCTCCTGCAGTTTTCAATTGCGCGCACACGCACACACACACCCACACACACACACACACACACACATATATATATATATATATATATATATATATACATATAGTGTAGTAGAAATGGTTATTAATAAAATAAGAAGAAAGTGCTGATTACTGTTGTAGAGCAAATATGCGATTTATTTTTTGCGATTTATTTTTTATTTAAGATACGGTAATAAAAAATAAACCGTATATATATATATATATATATATATATATATATATATATATATATATATATATATTAATTTATTCGGAGGTAACCATTTAGATTTGGTCGCTGCAAACAGCCATTTGTTTCAGTCAATGAGAATTCATCAGGCGACCTTGAACATTTCGAAAAAACAGCGCCTGATGAAGTCCCATTTACTAAAACAGATGGTTTTTAGTAGCAATCAAATGTAATTGTTTACCTTTGAATAATAAAATATATGTTGCTTCTGTTATCGAGTCCTATCTAACAACTTCATTGAGTTCACGAGTTCCTACTTTTGAATATTTCAAACCTGGATATCTCTCTCTCTCTCTCTCTCTCTCTCTATATATATATATATATATATATATATATATATATATATATATATATATATATATCTATATCTATATCTATCTATCTATATATATATATATATATATATATATATATATAAAGAGAGAGAGAGAGGCAGACAGAGACAGAGACAGAGAGACGGATACATAGACGTATATACTTATAAACATTATAATCAAATAATACTTATCAATTATACCTACAGATTATAGTGGTTTCTGCTTACGCAATCATCAATGTAGGGTTGATAATTCCTGCCGATCATGCTGTTCCATTTGCTGTTCTTCTACCTCAGGGCCACAAAAAAATTCCACGATAACAAAGGGAATAAGAAGTATTAAAAACCAAATTCACGCGAATAAATTTAACAATTTAGAATGGTCGTACAAGGATTTTTATGAACATTGAATAGAAGATATATGACTGCATTGGTTAGAATTTCGTAGACAGATCTCATACTCAAATATCTTTAAAACAGCTTGATAATAATAATAATAATAATAATAATAATAATAATAATAATAATAATAATAATAAAATTACATAATTCATTTATACCTACATACACTAGTGTTTCATGCTTACGTAACTATCAATGTAGAAATTACTATATTTGCGCGTAATGAGATTCGAACCCCGTAAGCCATCCTTTCCTCTATTTGTAAACTTTATACCTTACGGCCACCGAAAAATTGCCAGCGATATAAGGGGAACAAAGAACTATAAATCACCGAATTGAGGCGAATTAATTTGACAATCTAAAGAGCGGAATTCATGAACATTACATAGACACAAGTTGACTGACTTAGTAATAGTTCAGCATAGAGGGCCATGATAATTATTATTAAATCATCGTTATTCACACACACACACACACACACACACACACACATATATATATATATATATATATATATATATTAAATTGTAATTCAATGAATTTAAAAAAAACTCTCATTGAAATGAAATGAAGAGGTTGAGTTTCATATCAAATAATTGTTATTATTCTAAGCAAGACAAAGTATGTTTTAGAAAATTAATCTCCTTAAACTCTAGGGTTTCGATCTACCATCTCATCAGAGGAGAGAACATATTAGCAAATAGTTATAAAGGTATGCACCCTATTTGCTAAAGTCAGTGAGACATGGAAAGTCAAAGTGAAAATAATAAATTTATCAGAAGTCCTGAGGATTTGTAGAAAAAGGATATGAATGTTTATTTATTTGCTCTATCTTGCATATCGAGCAATTCTTGTTTAGATGGGATAACTTATAGAATATTACTGCCAGTAATATTTTTTAAACCTACAATCTCACGTTTACATAACCACTGATTGTTAAATAAAAACTATTCCGAAGTATATATATAAATATATATATATATATAAAGTTTAAAGGTATATATATATATATATATATATTCTTTTATATCTATATATATATATATGTGTGTGTGCGTGTATGTGTATGCATATATATGTGTGCGTGTGTGTATATATATATACACGCACAAATATATATATATATATATATATATATATGTACAGATATAAACACGCATATATGTGTATATGTATATATATACACACATACACACACACACACATATATATATATAATTACTATTATAATTGGTATATCTATATTTTTATTTATTTATTATATTTAATATTAAAAAATATATATAAACAAACTTAAAATATTATATACGTTAAAATAAATATGCGCGATTTCCTAAAACGATCTTCGACGCGAAGAGGCTAGTTAATAACAATTATTGTTAATAAATCATCAAGAAATATTCATATATATATATATATATATATATATATATATATATATATATATATATATATATATGTGTGTGGGTGTGGGTGTGTATGTGTGTGTGTGTGTGTTAGTGTGTATGAGGAGCAACGTTAAAGTGTTTCAATTTTATAAAATCGGCTAATTCTTGCACACTCATTCATTATTTTAACGTGGCATATTCAGTTCTGTATTCGTTTTTGGAAGTAGTTGATTTGTGATTGTCTAAACTCTGGAATCTTGTTCGCTAGGATCGGACGGGATGAGGGGAGGCGGTTTATTTTAAAGAAAAAAACATAAACTAACAATCCATCAAAACTTCACCGGGAATTCCCAAGGGCGGACATTTTTTCCTGATCAGACTGTAATCCTGACTAAGACACGGGGAAAAAAAAATTAAATGCAGGCGGAACATTCCGTCGGCTGACATATTTGTTTTCTAAGAGATTCAATCGTAGTAAAATAACATAAAAAAAAAAAACATTACAGAAATGATTTATGTTGTCTTCCTGCATTACTATAAGTGTATGTAGACGTACATGTAAATATATATATATATATATATATATATATATATATATCTTTCCGTCTCCTACTTTCCCATTCTCTCTCACGCTGTCTCTCTCTTTCTGTGTAATATATATATATATATATATATATATATATATATATATATATATATATATATATATATATATATACAGGAATATGCATATGTTAATGGAAAATGAACTATTAGTACATAAGTGAATGCGTAAAAACAAATACTTCCAGACACATCAATGTGCTCATATTCAGAATATATTTTTGTATCAAGAATTGTTTTTCCTAATAAGCATAATAATGCTAATAACATTATTCTAATAAAAAAAAACAAATGTCTTTTCATTTCATTCGTCCAGGCATCAATTCTTCTGCCGAACTAAATCGATACATGCATTTTTTTATGTGAAAACTTCAATATAAAATAAAAATGTTACTCATCTGATGAGTTTAATGTATTCTTTTGAAAAGCGACTTAATACACATACTCACGTACAAGATTATTATATATATATATATATATATATATATATATATATGCATGTATGTATGTATGTACGTATGTATGTATATGTATATACCGGAATCGTCATGTTTTCGCATTGAATTATGAATCACATATAAGAAATAATGCAATATATCAAAGATTAATATGTAAATATATGCCGATTTACGTTTTTAGCATTTGAATAGAAAAATATATATTTATCATACACAAATGACAATATAATTCAAACAAAACATATATTGACATTGCGGTTTTAATATACATAATGATATATAATATTGTGTGTGGAAGTTAACAAATTTCATGCACTTTTTACCTTGTTATTTGCAAATAATAGTCTGTTTGACTTATATATATATATATATATATATATATATATATATATATATATATATATATATACGTATACATATAGATACAGTTATACATATATATATATACACACACACACACACACACACACACACACACATATATATATATATATATATATATATATATATATATATATATATATATATATATATATATATATATATATATATGGTTGTAATTACAGGGTGCATTTATTTTACTGCAATATTTATTGCTAAGCTCTTTATACATGACTATAGTTTACTAGTAGTGTGGAAATATTGACGGTAAGTTTACAGAAAGTTGTGCAATTCAGCTAATGAAATAATTAGGCTATGTGTATGAGTTTACATTTATTCAACGTGTCTATTGTAAAGCTGTTTACACTACAAAATCCAACTGTCAAGAAAATTATTAACACTTACACATACATACACTTACACATACATATTTCTTTCAGTAAATAGGATATTTTTACTGCATTCATAAAAACAATATTAGTTATCCATAATACATTGCATAACCAAAGAGAAAGCTATCCAAAATATTACTCCAAATATGCTAAGATAGTTTCTTTAATAACCTTTTTTGGGGAGAAAAGATCACCATTGACTTATTATTTACAATATACTATTCTGGGTGCGCGGCGTTGTCCGGTTGTTTGGAAGTGTGTGTTGAGCAAAGAAAAAAAAATGGTACTTGGCAGCCAGGATTAAACACGTACCGCGACGGAGACAAATACATGAAAAAAATATGGTGTATTTACTGTAGCGTCTATTATCAAATCGGAAATGACGAATGTTTTACTTAAGACTAGTCAATCAAAAACTGAGTATGCCTTTCGAAAACATCGGCGAAAAAAGCGACCCGTCCCTGTAGAAAAATGGCCAGTTGAAAATCAAGGAATACATGTTTTGGGCCAATTATTCGATATTTGTCGTTCAAAAGGTGCAACATCATAAGACTTCAGATCTCCTTAAAATCTATCGCCTCTATCGAAAGTTTTAGGCAGATATACATACATACATACATACATACATACATACATACATACATACATACATACATACATACACACACATACATTAAAAACGGCAGGTGAGATTTATATCATAGAAGATTATATGCAAATTTACGTCTACTATTTGGATTCACGGACTACTATTCTCACCTTGAGTGCCATTTTCATAACGTTCGTAACCTCCTTCACTTCTTCACGTGTGCGTTATCGATCCCGTGCATTTGGACGAAATTCTGAACGGAAACATTTATTTACTTCACGACAGTAGCATGCTTTTGCCCTTCCAATTATGACCAGATGGAGAGTCTAAGTGATTAGCAATTGTATATTTCTGTTACCCACACTAAGAATTGAACCTTCAAACTTCAGGACCATAGCACTTTTTAAAATTAATATTTGCTAGAACCTTAATCACTATGCGACTTGTAGAAACATTCTCTTTCAAGCATCGTTCTAAAGTTCCTATACAGAAACAATTGCACTTAACCATTGTAGAATGTATACTATAAAACTGCAAGACTGTATTAAGAAATTCGACAATTGATCACCATGCATTGTTTCGAACATTTCCCTTGTTTTTTCTTTGTTTTAGCGTTAAAAATTGTCATTTCCTTTCTTTATTTATTCTGTGTAGTTCCTTTTCGATGGTTTATCTTGATTTTTAAATATATTTTCATGATTTTTTTCTTATTATTTGTTTTCCTAATTTTTTCGTACCTTCTCAATAATATTACATCTTTTTACATTGTTTCCTTTCTTATCTCCTTTGTTAGTTATTTACTTTTTCCCCGCTTCGTAAATAATAACTAATGATTCTATTCGGATTATTCGGACTACTGTTCTAACAAAGAACCAATGGCGGAGTAGATAATGTACTCGTTAAAATCCGGTATTGAGGTTTAAATTTCAATGCACAATGCAGGCAATATTCAACATACAATTGCAAACTATTTAGAAATTCCACGATGTCATCACTGACGGAAAAGAAGGTATGCTTCCACACGTGGATTTAATAAATAGTTTAGTTTGAAATTGCGTGCAGATATCCTTGTTCGACAAAAAAAGATACCCGGGTTCGACGGAATAATTCTTGAGTTTGACAGAAAAAAAATACCGAGTTAGAGGGAAAGATTCCCGTATTAGTAAAGTAAACTTAAAGAATATCGAACGTTATATCGACCCAAATATCATGTGAATAGCACCTAAGATAAGGAAGGTATCCTCGTCCCAGAACATCCGAAACATAACTATTTCTATTTCTAACCTAATTTTATATTTCAGTATTCCCTGCCTTACGGACTCAATTCCAAATCCCCAGGAAATATCGGTGCTGGATATGACCTTAAATTATATCCAGTGGTAAGGCCCCAGTTCGGGATCTATTAAGGCTATCTCAGCATAGTTATCTGGTTCTCCTCGGCCCCTGAGAAGTCTGATCCCCCAAAGTAGTTTCCGAGTGTGACAAACAGATTCCTGAGTACATCAAGATAAAACTGAAAAGCGGCGGAGCTTACCTCACCTGAAATATTGTAGAAAATAACACTGAATTTGAAAACAAGTCTCAAATATGTAAACAATATAAGAATGATGGTTAGAACTGAAGTGCCCCGCACAAACGTACTTATGAATAGATAGTAAAGATAAAAAACAATGGCTTACTCGCCATAAACTCTATTTTATCTTCAATTCATTATGTCTTCTCTTAAGTATGTTGCATAACGCCTTATAGGATCGTGTCGTCATAACACACAGCTTCTTGCTTGTGTTTTCATACAAAACCACTCCGATATCGATGTTGATTTATAAGTTGGTCATCTAAATAGTGTTGCACAGTCATATAAAACACCAGAGAAACATAGTACACTTGAGCAGGTGTGAAGAAGTCTTCAGGCACAGACACAAACACACATGTATGTGTGACAAAAACACAAACACAAACACACGTGTATGTGTACATATATATATATATATATATATCGCTCGAAGTATATATATATATATATATATATATATATATATATATATATATATACTAGCAAAAGTACCCCTCGTTGACTGGGTTCAAAAACAGCCTACAGAAAATGGACTCTGATTTATGAAAGTAGGATAGGTCATGAAAAGGAAGGGTTGTAAATTTGGATTGAATTTGTGGGTATCAAAACCAAAGCAAAATATGATGAAAGTAAAATAAAGTAGATAACCCCCATAATTTATTATACAATACCTGTTCCCACTGAAACACTTATCACAATATTCTATGGATCTATATTAAAAAAAAAAACCTTGATAAACTTTGTGACATATTCCCCTTCTATGGAGGTCAGGCGCGAACGAACACCCCATAATTTTATTATTCCATATTTCTTCAAACTGAAACATAATAATCAAATTATACTTACACAGCTAGATATGAAAAGTCCTTATTAAAGTTTGTGCTTATTTCCATTGTATGGAGGCCAGGCGCGAACGCAGACCCAAAAATGTGATAATACAATCCCTATTTAAGTTAAACCATACTTATCAAAGTATTGTTATGTACATCTATATCAAAAACACATGTAAACCTTTTGTTTTTATTTTTAATTTTTTTTATTTCCATACTTTGTAGACCAGGCGCGAAAGAAAACCACACAATTTTAATGAACCACCTTTCTACCAGATCAAACATACCCATTCCTATGTCTCGATACATCTTCTATTATTATATGCAATAAGTTTTTTTAATAGTCACCCATATAGGAGCCTTTTCATGACCAGACACACCCACATACACACACATACATTCAGTTTTATATATATATATATATATATATATATATATATATATATATATATATATATATATATATATATATATATACTAGTTGAATTAAAGTCGGTCAACTTAGCTGTTATGCATAGATCATCGTATAACGATTAGATCACTCTCTGACTGACGTAAATTAACATTTAAAATTAAAAATGTTTAAAGTCGACTTTATTTCACGCTGTTAATGGTAGCCGAGTTGATTACATCTTCGCTAACCGAGCCAGAGATGTCTCGTGGTTCGGGGTTCGAATCGTTCGACTTGTATTAATCGTGACTCCCCTCAGTTATTTAAAATAAAAAAAGGTTAAAAAATAAATAGATAGATTAATTACCTCCCTTGGGCCAACTGAAACATGTATTATCTCCCTTTTAACTAAAACAAAGAAAGAAGAAAAATTAATAAGATCAATTATCTCCCTTGCACCAGCTAAACTTAACAAAAGGCAGACCGGAACCCATGCGGATCGGAAAAAAAACAGGACAGTACATATTTACTAAAATGCAATAAATAAAAAATTAAAAGAATTATAGAATTCATATTAGAATAAAATAAAACATACAGAGATAGGAATAAGATATAGTTAAATAAAAATGAACATCATTATAAACATGCGGTCCTGATTTTTCCTCGGGCAGAAACAACATAGCTGACGAGAGCCTAACATTGTTTACATGTTACCATTAACTTGCCCCCTTTATGTTGGGCTTGAAGCCGACCGTACCAATGTTTTTTCTGAACTTCTGTACAAATAAATCAATATATATATATATATATATATATATATATATATATATATATATATATATATACTTCCAGGTCACTACAATATTATCATCTGCAGGTGCAACCTAAACATGTTCTTGTTCAGCCGTCTTTCTAAATTATCTAATTATACCAAATTTCTTCTCGGTCATACTGTGTGTGCTGCCCGCCACAATTTGGAACAATACAATCCTCATGCTCTGTTTGAGTTAATTATCGACAATAAAATGAATAGAAAATATCTGCCTGGAATTGACGCAGTTAAACGTATGGAATGAGCTTGGAATTAGAACTGTTACTAAAAACTTCCAATCAAACGCTGTCCTCGTTACATAAGAAATACACATTCATAACATAGGAGGAAAAAATCATTTTTTGTATAGCTTTTCCTTTAAGTGTATAATATGTGGTGGCTTTACACCCTCTACTATTATTCTTCATCATTCAGCTGTCGACCTTTACGTCTATTTAACCTTTATCATTGCGTTTTTTTCCGTTGTAATTAGTGATGATTTATACAATAAAAAACTCAACGTCACACATGGACCCTTACCCTAACTCTAGCCCAAACTTGAAGAGTGTTTTATAAGTATGTTTAGACACATGAACAATAAGGTATATTCATGAAATAAGCACGTTAAATAATAACAATTTTCTTTTTAATTTACTGTTTTAAATTTCAAATGACAAACAAAACGTCTTCTAATGGTTAGTCGACCTATCTAAAAATTGTAATGTCGTCAAACAAATTAACACATTTTTACAATGAAAGAAAGACAAAAATCGTTAAAACGTTTTTCTTTGACTAAAAAGCGGAAAAAAACATAAAACGTCTCTTGCAATTTCATGGTTGTCTACTGATGCATTACTAAGTGGAATGAGTAGTTTTATCGTTCCTATTTAAGGCATACCTAAAATATTTGGATTATATAAATGAGATTTGAAAATGATCATAATACGGGTTCTCCTATTTTTTTGCGGCATAGCCATCGCTTTCCATGAGGGATATTTCTGACAAAGAGGGAATAATTGATGTTTCTAGGTCTATATATATATATATATTACATATTCATCATTTATTAGTTTTTTAACTCGTACTATTTCAAATTATGTTTTAACGTTTTACACTAATTAATTCCTGGATTGTTTGAACCGATTTTCATATAAGGATCGGTGCATGGAACTACATATAATGTTAAAAAAAATGTAGAATTAGCTGAGATTTTAAACAGTCGATAGCTTTTTTTAAAACAATAATAGAAAAAAGGTATCTACACGTACCGATACCATTAAAAAGAAAAGAATGAATTAATACAACCCATTCGTGAAAATACGTTATATAATCAACTACGTTGTAGCAGAAGACAGCTAGAATTGGAGAAGAAGTTTTTTTTTTTTTTTGCTTTTGACTAAGATCCAGTTTTCGGACTTTGAGACTACTACCAGTAAGGGATTTATTTTCATTCATGACTTATTTTTGTTCATTCCGAATAATTGGACAATTGTAATTGTTTTAAACTCATAATGTTAACATATGTTTATTAATTACAGTATGTATTCCTCTGCATAAATTTGGTTTTAAGTCGTTCTGTTATTTACGTTGAAATATTTGAATGTTAGAAACGTTTAAATATGTTTGATCTATTTTTCTTCACACACACACACACACACACACACACACACACACACACACACACACATATATATATATATATATATATATATATATATATATATATATATATATATAAAGAATATATACAGATTATATATAACTTAAGTGGTCCTGGATATGACCTTAAACTATATCGAGTGGTGAGGCCCCAGCTTACGGGATTTTAGGAGTGTGGAGCCACCCTTTAATTGCCACTGCTCCTAAGTCCACTCTGACCCGGAGTGGTAGTACCTGTTTGGGACCAAACTATGGGTTTAATAGAAACTGACTTGAAAACAACAAATATATTCTATTAAAAAAATTCTTCAAAATCTTTCGATTCGGCATTTAATAACCAGAAAAGGACTGATATGCCGTAAAAGAAAAACAACCAACAAACCATACATTATGTGTATAGTCACATTTATTCTTAAAGTTATCGACCCTTGATTAGAATGAATGTATTATGCCAAAATTATATTTAATAAGACTTTGGGCGGTGTTATTTCACTAAATACAACATCAAATCTACCCACAACTCTGCATTAAATAAGGACATAATGCGTAGGTGACTGCACCATACAATTAAAATAGTCAAAATATTTAAACTGATCGTTTCAGTAATTTTCCGAGAAGATTCATCCTATTTATCTCAAATTGTACATTAAACTGAAAGCATAATAATTAATACGTTGCACCGTATGAAAAAAAAAATAACTAATCTAAATACCAACAAAATCAGCTACGTAATATCTGAATCAAGGTAGAATAAACAAGAAATAGGCAGAATAAACATAAATAATATAGCTTAAAAATATGTTCCTGAACTGGTTTACAAATTTTAAAGAGACCTCTAATTTTCATTTATGCTCATGAATAAATTACTATGGGATACTGGATAATTTATTCCGTTTTGATTAAACTGCATTTCCAATGTCAACCGTACAAATTCTTTGTTGCTGCCAATAAAAAGAAACTAAGCCATTTTTTTATAATAACCCATTTAATTGATACACTGAAATATATAAAATAAAATAATATATATGAGTTGTAGTTCATATGCAGCTATGTCAAGAAAGGTACATATCAGTTTTTTTTATTTCATCCTTGGGAACACCAAATGTGCCGCAATGTGTAAAATTTAAGGTAGTATCTTGCGAGAAATATGATTTTTACATTACTACAAAATAATGCAACATGTTAAATGTAAAACAATTAGAGATAAGACAGTTGAATTTTCTGGGTTCGGCATAAAATTACCCAGTTGTTCTGTAGTGCTTATCATTAGACCTCGCTGTTTATGTGTGCGTATAAATATATATATATATATATATATATATATATATATATATATATATATATATATATATATATATATATATATATATATATATATACACTCATGAGAAAAAGATTTTTCAATATTCTTCCATGATATTTGTTAATTTTAACTGAAAATTTATATTTTAGAGATCATTATTATTATAACATATAATAATAAGTGAAAAAATAATGCTAAGAATGATAAGGGCGCATCTTGGCGAGGATATAAAAAATTGAATAGCAGGATTTAGACAGTCGAAAATGACTAACAAGCAGAATTCTGATATTTTAAGAAAAGAAAATGTGAAAACATATATTTCTGTAGTGAAGCGAATTGGTCAAACGTTCGAAATCGAACGCTTTGTAAAAGGGAAATCTGGATCTGGTCGCCCTAGAGCATCCATTGTAAGGACGAGCACACTCTTAAATTAACTGTTTTGAAAGATCGAAAGAAAAATTATGTTGACTATAGCAAAGAATGAAAACAGGGGCTGGAAATTCCGTTCATTGATATAAAATATGTAGACGAATGAAAGAAAGAGGATTTTCCCCTAAAAGATGTGCAAAGAAGCAATTTTTATCTAAGAAGAACATCAATGATAAAAAGATATTTTTCTCGTTTTATGGAAAGAAAGATACAGACTGGTTCAGGGATGTTTTCCGGTTAGATAGAATTAAGGTTTTGTCTTGGTAGTGATACTCCCGATGCTCCTGAACAGTGCAATCGAAGATCTGGAGCATGATTTCCGCCAGGTAGCATAAAAATAACAGTTAAATACGGAAATGGAGGGATAATGGTATGGGAAACTTTTACTGCAGCAGGAGTTGGGGAACTTAGATGTGATTAGATGTGAGAAGTCAATCAATGCAAAGAGATACACTCAAATGTTAGAAACAGGACTGTTACCAAGTATCCAGAAGCTAATGATATCCCAAAACATGATCTTTCAAAATGATAATGCCCTTGGACACACTGCTGAAGTCATAAAAATGGTTTTCTGATGAGTGAATTGATGTGATATTTTGGTCAGGTCCAAACCCTGATGTAAACTCAATCGATTATAGTTGGTCCATAATATCTCGTATATTGGTCTGAATAAATTTTTGAGGACAATGACAAAGTGTAGGAAATTGTACAAAGCGAATGGAATAGCATCTCCCCTTCACAGTGTTTTACGTTGGTTGCGAGCATGTCTAGAAATAGTGATCTTATGAAGAAATCAAAAGTGTAAATGCCTTGCTCTGTGTTTTTAGTCCCTTTCAAGTTTCCTTGTTCAATTATGTTGTGTTCAATATATTTTTTTTAGTGCAATACAATGTATACAATTTCTTTGGCTCATTCTTTTGTCCTAGGGGCATATATATATATATATATATATATATATATATATATATATATATATATATATATATATATATATTCCCGAAAACCTCTGACCTTGATTGAAGGGTGACTAAAAATTGCTGCTATAGTTTCAAATGATTTTAACTAACAGCAATGGGAAACTTAACTGCATATATTTACCATATATGCTGTCTCCAAGAAAGAGAGAGAGAGAGAGAGAGAGATTGTGTGTGTGTGTGTGTGTGTGTGTGATAGAGAGAGAGAGAGAGAGAGAGAGAGAGAGAGAGAGAGAGAGAAATACCAGGGCACTTTCTAACAAAGAAAATGGTCTGCCACTCAAAAAACTAACAAATGAAAGAATAAATTACTGATCAACTTAACTGCTTAATAAATTCGAAATCACAAGGTTGGTATGAAAGAAATAAGAATCTGATTGGCTACCTAGCACTCCTGTGAATACACAAAAGTAATCAGTCATATCAATTACATGCAATAGCGCAATGAATTTTTACGAGGATGAAGCATCGAAAAAATACTGTCTAACTAAATTTCATATATATTTAAAAGTTTACTACATATGTATGCATACACGCACACACACGTACACACACATATACAATGAGAGAGAGAGATTATGAGAGAGAGAGAGACCGATAGATAGAAAGATTAATAGATACACGGAGTAATACAGAAGCAGAT
>NC_136483.1:93275617-93475617 GCF_053919585.1 Euprymna scolopes
ATTTGCTCTTATATATATATATATATATATATATATATATATATATATATATATATATATATATATATATATATATACAATTATTTTTTACTATAATAATTAAATACCTACGGACACTAGTGTTTAATCCGTTCGGGAATGTTCAGTGCAGGGTGTCACGATTAACACCGGTCGAACGATTCGAATTCGGCAACACGAGGCATCTCTGGCTCGATTAGCAAATACCGTATCCATTCGGCTACAATTAACCGCGTGAAATAACGTTGAATTTAAACATTTTAATTTTAAATGTTCTTTACGTCAGTCAGGCAGTGATCTAATCGTTATACGATGATCTATGCATAAAAGCTAAATTGACCGACTTTAATTCAACTGAAAGTGCTCAACGATAAGAAACGAATTTCTTAAAAGGCCGTCATAGGTATTTTTTTACTATAATAATTAAATACCTACAGACACTAGTTTTTCATCCTTTCTGGAATCTTCAGTGCAGGGTATCACGATTAACACCAATTAAACGATTCGAACTCGGCAACACGAGACATCTCTGGGGCGATTAGCAAAGACCGCATCCATTCCGCTACCATTAATCGAGTGTAATAACGTTGAATTTAAACATTTTAATTCGAAGTGTTCTTTACGTCAGTCAGACAGTGATCTAATCGTTATACGATGATCTATGCATAAAAGCTAAATTGACCGACAGATTCAGGTAGGCGTGGGTGGAGATATATGGATATAGAGAAGGAGAGAGTGGGAGATGGAAGTAAAAAGAGGGGTAAGGAAAGGAGGGGGAGGAATTTCAATTTTAGGTTTGAACATTTGGTTGCTTTTGATTGTGTATCCCGGCTATAGTATATGAAATAGATGAGAGAGAGAGAGATAGAGTGTGTGTGTGTGAGAGAGAAAGAGAGAGATAGAGAGAGAGAAAGGACGTGTGTCCGTGACATGTGCTTGACAAGTAAGGGATTTCACTTCGAATGTTACTAGTAGACACGATACGTTCATTTGAGTTGACAGTGAGTTGTTTTTTTAGGCAGAGTTAAGACATATGCCAACACACACACATATACATACGAACATACACATATATACATACAATGGACATGAACACATAGTGCATCTAAATGACAACATACACACACATACACATATACGCATATACATAAATACACATACATATATATACACATATGTACATACATATACATATGTACACACATATATATAAATACACACACATACACACACATATGTATATATATATATATATATATTTATATAAATACACACATATACATATACATGTACGTGGAGACATAGATCTCCGGTAAGATACAGAAGTACATATACAAACATACATACACGCACACATGTACCCATATATACGCATACATAATTATATAAATATACATATTCATAAAATATAAATATACACATATACATACATGCGAGATTAGATAGATGCATTGTAAGATATGTTCAAATGCATGCCGTTAGTTTAATATTTAGGTGTGTTTATGGATTTGCTTTGCTCATTAGGTAGGGATTAAGTTATAGTGGCTAAAAAAGGGAAAATTAAATTAGAAATTAAAAACTGAGAGTTATATGGATAATAGGAGTACATCTTTCAAACTGCTTGGCCTAACGTTCACGGGAAACATGAGTTGGAACAATTATATTGAAAACATTGCCAGGGCCGCTGCGAAAAAGGTAGGCTCTCTCTACCGTGCTAGAAAACTGCTGACACCTGAAAGTATCCTGTACCTCTAGAAGGCCGACATTCGCCCATGTATGGAGTATTGTTGTCACATTTGGACCGGTGCATCTGCTACTAGTCTCTCGCTCCTAGACAAGGTTAAAAAAGTGTCGCCAATCTGATAGGCCCTGAACTGGCATCTAAGCTTCAGCCTCTGTCCCATCGACGTAACGTTGCATCCCTCTGCCTGTTCTACAAGTATTTTAATGGTGAATGCTCTGACGAAATGCAGACACGTGCCCTTACGACATAGACACCCTCGACAAACCCGACAGGCAGCTAAATCCAACCCCCACACAGTAGAGATCCCTAGATGTAAAAGATCTTTCTACTCCAATAGTTTCTTCCCTAGAACCACTAGACTCTGGAATTCCATTCCAAGTTCCTGCTTCCCCAAATGTACTGACATGCAGAAGTTCAAGTGCAACGTGAACCGACATCTTGCTGCCCAAATCCAAACATAGTGCCCCAGTAGTTTCTGCCCTTGATAGTAGCCGTCTACACCAAAGTGGCAATGGTCCTTCTTTGGGGGGAATATGTAATTACAAAAATAAATAAATAAATAAATGATGATTGCAAATTAAATGCGGTGAAGGTGTAGATGGGTTTAGGGATTAATTTTAATTCTCTTATGTAGTTTTTTGTGCATATATATATATTAGATAAAATGTATATGTATCGGAGACATAAATGTAAATAGTAAGGGTTATTAGTAAGGCGAGGATATTCAGAATCAGGTTGTGTTATATTTATAGTTATATGGTTAGTAGGAGTTTAAACGTTGTTTAACCGATATAGGGGGCCTGAAGGTTTAAAGGTTAAAAATTTTGAAGGTAGTTATTAAGTTCTAATGAGTCAGGAGTTCATGTAGCTCGGTTAAGTTCTTATATATACGGGATGGGCACTTAACATGATGTTCTGGGCAGTGGTTATGTTTAATCTTATTTTCAGTGTCAACTGTATTGCGGATACAGGTATATATATATATATATATATATATATATATATATATATATGTACATACATACAAACACATACACTCATATAAATGCAGGCATAGACATAGATATACATATACACATACACATTACCATCCAGATGCACGCATGCCCATACATGTATTCATGTATATACACGACCTATGAGCATATATACCCATACACACATATAGAAACACATATATAAACACCCACAAACACACACACATCTATATATGTATATATAAAATAATATGTGAAATACGTATGAAAGACAAATTATATCACAATATTATTAAAATAAATATTTAATTATTTAAAATAAACATTTCATCAGTACGCGTCATCTTCAAAATTGTCTACCCTTTTCTTTTTTTTTCCTCGCCGTGATGTTAACTTAAAAGAAAAAAATGTTGTATATTAAGCGTTTTTCTGCCTCGATAAATACGATCGACAACCCATGTAAGTGTATTTCTATATTGGGAATCAAGTGTTGATAAACCTATCCTTAACTTTTTATTTACCGACATTACTTTAGGTTATTGGCAAGAAATTGTCCGTTATTGTCTTTTCGTGTAGGAAGTAATTCTAGGGAAATATATTTCTGATGAGAGAAGTCTTGTAGTAGATGTTTATAATATAATATTAAGGTAATAGGATATTTTGAACAAAGGTTTCCCAATTACTAACTACCCTACTGAATCACAATTGTAAGTGCCTCTGATATACCTAAGTCTACCATGAGAGGTGTAGTGTAAGAATACTCAGAAAATGCTGTTTTTTTTTTTTTTTTACATGGGTGTCACCACTTATCAAGCCCCGAAGGCCACTCAGAGATAAGGGTTATTGCATGTACAGTAATCAATGAGATAGTATTGTAGTAATAATCATTATTGAAGACGTCCAAGTTGTAGTCAGGTGAGAACCAGGCAAGCGGCAAAGAGTTCCACTGGCATGCAGTTCTAAGAAAGAAGCTTTGCTCATGGAATCTACGTTTGGATTTAGGCACAGATAAAGAGTGGGGGAAATTATTGGCAGTAGTTTCAGCCAGACGGGTGATTCTCGTGAAAGATTGGCGAGGGGGGATGCGAGATTTGAGCTCTGACGAGCACCTGCCATAGAACTAACGATAAAACAAAGACAGGCTTGCAACGTCTCTTCTGTAGGAGAGAGGTTACAGGGAACAGAAAAGGGCATCCCCCACCAAACCACGAAGTCTATTTTGTACTCTGTCAAGGAAGGATGGGCTGTTTTTAGCAACTCCTGCCCAGATGTGGCAGCAATACTCCATCCTTGGACATACTTGGCTTTTATAAAGATAGAGAATTGCATCGGTAGGGAGATATCATCTGGTGCGTTAGAAGGATCCCACCATTTTCCCAGCGTCCCTAGCAACATATTTGATGTACGTGTTCTATTTTAGATCAGGAGTAAAGGTCAACCCCAAAAGCTTGTCAAAACATGGAGCCTCTCCAAAACGAGAGCAATCCATTTCAACTAATGCCAGGTTGGGTTCAGAGCGTTGATAATGTAAAGATAGAAGCTTGTTTTTTGGGGTGGATTAAAAGTGACCAGTCACCACTTCCCCCATTGTACCACGTGCTCAAGATCAGAGGAGAGAGAATTAGACAGAACTTTGTCATTTACGGCCTTTGATGTGTTGTCATAGATCGTCGTGTCATCAGCATAGATGTCAACGAATGATTTAAGTATGTGTTTTGGGACATCATTGATGTAGATCACAAAGAGAGTTGGACTCACGATGGACACCTGAGGGACTCCAGCATTAATACTGTGGGCTTCTGATTTCTGCCCATCAACCGCTACTCTTATGAACCTATCGGAGAGAAATGATTTAATGATTGAGAAAACATTTCCAGTTATACTGTAGCTGGAAATCTTGAAGTAGACCCTTATGACATACCTTGTCGAAGGCCTTTGATATGTAAAGAGCTATTGCCCTAGATAGGAAGCCTTTCTCAAGAGATTCACTAATCCTTTGTGATATAACCGTTAGCACATATGCTGTATATCTTGCAGAGCGGAAACCATATTGCGTGTCACTAAGAAGGTTTTTTCTGTTTAGGTGGTTGACTACTTTATTTAATATGGATTCCAACACTTTACTCATGACACGCTGGAGACTTATTGGTCTGTACTGAGGGGGAGATGACATTTCACCTGAATTCTTAAATACAGAGCATACTGATGAGGTTTTCCGGGGTGTTGGAAAGCACTTCTCCCTAAGACAACGAATAAACAGTTTTGTAAGTATGGTGGCAAGTTCTGGTTGGAGCGTTTTCAGCACTATAACTGAAATGCCATCAGAGCCTGTTGCTTTACTGGAATCAAGGTTCTTGATTAGCTTGGCGACCTCAAGCACATATAGTTGCATGTTGCATAGCGTGTTGTCTGTTATAGGAGGAAATACAGGGAGTTGATGGGCATTGTCGCATGGGGTAGAATTAGCTGCAAAGTTATTGGCAAATAGTCTGGGCTTGTCTGATGCTGACGAGATGACCTCAGGCCCATTGATGATAGTTGGGATAGAACGCACACTATAAAAAAGGGGTTTATCATTCCCACTGACATCGCTTTAATACACTAACAATCTAAAAATAGGGTATGTCTAATTAACCAATCAGGAAGCCACGTTTATCGGGTTCGCTTTTAGAACAATAGTATCTTCCTCTTTTAACCACAGCTCGTCAATGTAGCAACAGGTAGGAAAATTCATCTCCTAAAATTTTGTGCCTATACGAACATTACAAGAGCCGTCTAATTCTTTGGACGTAAAAGAACTTTATAGTTGGACTTTCTCTAAAGCCGCAAACACAATAAGTTTTGCAAAACTTGTAAATTTTATTGTTTTAATAATTAATACTTATTTCTATATCCAGTTTTGTGTCGCTAGTGTATCCCTTTATTTCAGTTTGTTCCAACGAACTCCGCGGCAATTTTCCGACTACAACATCCATTTGCCAGTATTCACTTTAACACTTCTGTTCAAGATCCTGTTTGCTATTTGCCAGAACTAGTGGGAACAAAGCCGCTGCTCAGCTACTTTGGATTTAACAGACTGAGCATATAGCTCTCTTGCATGTTTTATTACTCTTTTACAGTGGTTGTTGGCAGTCCTGAAAGCAGCATTAGTCTCAATACATCTATTACGTTGGTAGCTATGGAAAAAGTGAATTCTGTGCTCGATGGCAGCAACACATTCAGGGGAGACTCATGGCTGGATGTTAGGTTTTTGTTGGAATTTTTTCGATGGTATGAATCGGTCTATGCCTATGATTAACCATTCGGTCAGGTCTGATACTATAAAGGACACATCCTTTTTAAACATGGAATGCAGAGGTAGGTACGTAAGCTATGCCAGTCAGCCAAAGAGTATCAATATACAGTACGGTGGAGAGGTCCGTCTGAAGACTTATTACATTTCATTTTCATCTTAACTGCTACAACAGAGTAGTCAGAGGATCCCAGAGGAGATAGAACGGAACATGAACACAGCTCATGGGAAGTTGTGAGGAAAAGATCTACAAGGCTTGCATATTGACTGGGTGTATCGAACACACGGGTGGCTTTGTGAACAATCTGAGTGAGGTCAAAGGCAATGGCAAAATCATGACAAAACCTCCCTTCGTCATCGGTTTTATTTGAGTGGGTCAGCCATTTCACATTATGGGCATTGAAGTAACTGCAAATGTGAATGTTAGCCGAAGGATGAGCAGACAGGATGTGGTCAATTTTTTCAGATATGTTCTTAAAGATAGTAACTCCACTGTTGTGGGGGGATAGAGGGCACATATAAATGCAGTGGTGTAAGCTAGTGCAACTAGAAAGCAGATATAAGGTAAATTAGGGTCTTCTCTGGAGATATCCCTACCACATGGAAAACCATCTTTGATGTAGGCACATATTCCCTGCTCATGGCGATCTTGGGGGTCAGATTTAAATGTTAAGTTGGAGTATCCTTTAATTATGAATTCGTCTAGAGAAGTGGTTGGCCCTATGCCAGTTCCACTTAGAAAGAATATATCCGGTTTCGTATCCTGTAATTGTGTTTCAACCTCTGGAAAGTTTGGAACGTAAATACCAGCTTTCCGGTAATAAACCAAATAACTTAGGACATCTAAGACATATTCTTATCAATCAAACGGGTTTAACAGTAAACAATCAGATAATATTCAACGACGCACGTCAGAATATTACATTGCATCAAAATTAACTACATACTATTTAAAATCAAAAATAAGGTAACATTCTAATTGAAGAGTCTTATCAAGAAAATATTTAAATCAAAGAGTGTTCATAACCATTATCATCATACTGTATGAATCAATATTTTATGTTGTTGGCATTAGTTTCCTCGATTATTTTGTTGTCAGAAGTATTTCTGGAAAGACATCAGATAATTACGGCAGAGTCCATGTGAATATGGCCAGCATTCTAAGGGAAAGCTATTTTAAGTAATGAACAAGATTCGAACTTGGAAGGCCCTGTCGTAAGTTTTTTTTGTTAACCCTTAAACACGTCCCAGCATTAGTAATGGTTAAATTTAAACCTAGAGACACATGATCATTACCGCCTATTCCCACCCCCCCATATATATATATATATATATATATATATATATATATATATATATATATATATATATATATATATTGCCTGTTTATTAACCAAACATTATTGGTTACATATATGGGTACATGTTTCGTTGGAATCCCTATTTAAAAAGACACCCCTCGTCAGATAATATGTTTATATATATATATATATATATATATATATATATATATATATATATATATATATATATATATATACAAAAGCAGATCAGTCTGAATTGGCTAGGGTCCTATGTACTGTTCATAACTTTCTGTTCATATATATATATATATATATATATATATATATATATTGAACACGAATAAGAACAGTTATAAGCTTTTATACTTTTCGTATTCTTTTTTATTCATACATATATATATATATATATATATATATATATATATATATATAAAGTTTGACTCATGTGGAGGTAACCTACATCTAAAATTCCAAGTGTTATGACCCAAATTTGGCGGAGGATTTTAGTAGAGTCTGCAAAAGTAAATGCTTTCAACTTTGACGTCTAGATAGTCAAGTCATCGCTCAAAAAATGATTGAAAAGCTTGCTCCATGACTGAATACCCTTCATGTAAAATTTCAAAGATTTAGACACAAAATTGGCTTAATAGTTAGCCAGATATAGCAAAGGTTAAATCTGTCGAAATTTTACCCCTTGTAAGCCGAATTGTCTTCCAAAAATGATTTAAAAGCTAGTCCAATATCTGAATCCATGTAATTTATAATTGCAAATGTTAAGAGCAAAAATAAGCAGAGCAATTCGATAGAGACCGCAGATATCAAAATCTGTTCAACTTTGATCCTAATTTTTATCCCACTAACATGTAATGTTTAAAGTTTAAAAATGTTTTTAAAAGTCGTATCCATGCCTAAGTAACTTACATATAAAATTTCAGACCAAAATTAGCGGAGAAATGTCGTGAATCTTTAAAACGTCAAATTTTTGAACTATGACCTCTTTATAATCAAATTTCTGGCCGAAACCGATTAACAAGATTTACCTACATCTCCATACAAATCTCGAGTCTCTAGCTGATAATTGACAGAGTAGTGTTGCAGAGAAATATACATACACAGACACCCACACAGGCATATAATGTCTATTTTATATATAGATATAGTGTGTGTGTTTCATTGTTAGGCACCTTAACTCTCTATTTCTCACATAAAAGTACGGTGAGAACCAATGATGTTACACATTCAGATATGCCTTGCTAAACTTTCACCACGTACACTAGGCTAGCTGAAACAACTATCACTAATTATATCCTTGCTGTTGGTGCCTTAGCCTTATTGTGTATTCCATAGATGCATCTTCTTCATTATAAATGTCCGCCTCTGGAACTATGTTCAATTGTATACTTCCGATGACTACAATATTGCCTTCAAGCCCAACGTAAACAATTTCAAGTCTAACGTAAACAGTTTTTCGTTGCACCTAAATAATTAATAATCAAACCATACTAAATTTTTAATACCAACGACCACTACGCTCTTTGTTTAATGGCTACAGTACTGGCATTTACCCTTATCCTCGAGTTGCATCCGGGCTTATATAACTATGCTATCTTTGTGAAAAAAAAAGCATTTTCCTCTTTTGTGGGTAGTGAAACAGTTGTCTAACTGATCTGCACATAAGTGGTTGTGATATCAAGGTTGTAGCCCATAAGTAATAATTAATGAAATATCATAGAAAAAAGATATGGTATAGTAATAGATATTTTACATATATATATATATATATATATATATATATATATATATATATATATATATATATATATATATATATATATATAACCTAGTAAAACAAAGCAGGGGAATACATAAAGACTATTGAAATTGAGAGAACTGTGAAAATCTGAAACACATTTTGTAAGAAACAGCTAGAAAAGGAAAGCACATAAAGAAAAAGTAAAACTTCTGTCAGATTGATCGTCGTAAAAACTTGTAATGGAAAAGCTTGGACGCAGCTAAAAGAAAATGCGTAAATTAGTAATGGTTGTTAAGTGGTGACAATGCAATTTCAAATTTTATCGGAATAGAACGACTCGTAAAAAAATGTAAGGACAGTTCTAAAGTAAGGAACTAAGAAAAGAAAGGGAACTCTTGTTTGAAATGTTAATGGAACCATTGGATGCAGACTCATAATAGGTCTCATTAAAGCAGAAGAATATGTCCAGGAGATGCCCACTGCTAACTGATGGTTAGCGGCGACAGCATAATTCAATCATTTATTAGATAAAGCTCGAAGACAGTGACGAGCCCAATGGCACATTTTTTCTATAGGATGCCTAACGCGAATGAATGGTGGAATATGACGTGTATCGATGGGCTTAAGAATACGGCAGGGTTGGCTCGGAAATTACTTAAACATGTGTCTGTGTTTCAATTACAAATACTTCGGGAAATAACATCTTACATATTATTTCATCTATGTTTTCTTCTATTATTCTTTCTTCTATGTTTAATGTATTGTTTCATGTAGTTTCACGTTTATTCACTGCTTGGACGCGTTCTTAGTCTAATGGAAACTGGGACGGGCTGCTGCGAACATTGACAATGTTCAAATCCCGTCAGCAAATATTTGTTTTATCACGCACAAATACAGATGGGAGAGCAATATACACACACGACTATCAGAGCAGATATGTGGAATAATATTTATATTTTAAGGATTAATTTGAAAAAAATACCTTTACAATAGTTCTTGTCTGTTGCAATCGTCATCTTCAAAATTGTCTACCCTACTATCTAAGCTAAATAACTTTCTAATATGTTCCAGCTCAAACGCTCAGTAAAACCTCATATGTCTGCTAAGTATTTAAAATAGTCGTGATCGGTCTTTTGAAGCTGATTAGTGGCGAATGTGATATCTGTGTGCTATAAGTAAGTTTCTTGAGTTCGTGATAAATACGGTAGTTTTCAACTTTAAAAAAAAAAAAGAAAAACAGAAGAAAAATACCCAGTGACAACAAATCAGTTTCTTTCCTAAGAGGTTTGCAGCTGACGTACTGACTGCAATGTCACACAAGATTATTGAATATGCTGAAGAGAGTTTCCTCTCTAGATAAATCTCTCTTCGCACACACACACACACACACACGCGCGCGCGCGCGCGCATATATATATATATATATATATATATATATATATATATATATATATGTATATATATATATATATATGCTAGCAAAAGTATCCGTCGTTGACTGGGTTTAAAAACAGCCTACAGAAAATAGACTCTGATTTATGAAAGTATGATGGATTATGATGAGGAAGGGTTGTAAAGCGATAGCTTCGAATTTGAGGGTATTAAAACCAAACCAAAATATCATGAAAGTAAAACTGAAATAGATGAACTCCATAATTTATTATACAATATCTGTTTACACTGAAACACTTATCACAATATGTATATATATATATATATATATATATATATATATATATATATATATATATATATATACTCAGCCAGAAAGATTTGAGTGCCGTTCAAATATTTTCTCTGAATAAAAATCTACATTAAAGACATTCAGTTCGGTTTACAATTATTATGCAATTTCTATTACTTATACTAAGTAGATGTATAACCCCTGTTTTATATGGTCTACACGGAGTCAATTTCAACAAGAAAAATAAGCTAAGCAGACTTATTTTAAGTATGAAGTTTTTAGTAATATTTTGGAAACTAAAAGTGATACTTATACGTTTGTATTAAAATGTGATTGCATGTTTCTTATTTGGTGTTTATATTTGTGTAAAGTATACACACAATGCGTAATTTAATGACATCTTACTCTCTTTGAAGATCGAAATATGCATGAACCGAAATTGAAGCCTTGTAAGAGGGAAGAGACAAAAATAAAGGTAGGTTCTGTCAGCTTATCTACATGAGGCATACTATGAGAATATGAAGTACAGTTGTAGATATGCATAACAGTATCGGTGACATGGTTGAAATAGTAGACCGCAACTCACAACCGAGACTGAAAGGAAAATAATGTGTTAGTTGAGAGAGGAGACTAGAAATCGGGGCATATATATTACACCAACATAAAAGGGAGAAGAAACCTACTCTCATGTTATGGAATATTGAGACAATTCAAAGAACGAGTTATTTCGTCTTTGTTCATTAGAAGACTTCAACGGATTAACTAGAATAACAGAGAGATAAAGGATCTTCAAAAAATGTTTACCATCGATATGAGAATGTTGTGATAAGGAAACGTTGCTGTTGGTCTAGAACAATTAGATTTCTAAATCTTTACTATATTTCCTAAATTTTCTTTTATGCTTTTTTAATTCACATAATTTTTGGAGGCGCGAATAATGCTTGCAAGCTAGCTCCTTGCTAATCCAGTGATTCCAAACTATTTCGGCTGTATTTTTTAAAAAGACGGTTTTATATGGATTCATGCCATATAAAAATCCAGAGTCCTTTGTTTCTCTTTAGCTAATATGTTTTCCATCTCCATCTATTAACTGTTCATCTTATACAATGTAGAATGCCGATCACGCGAAACTCTGTGCAGGATGCTGAGGAGATTACAGTAAATTGCATCCAGATTCTTGTGAGCTTTTGATAACAGGGTTAGGACAGAAAAGATCAAAGCTTCGTTATAAGGGTGCGGTTTCAACGACCAGTGTCTTCGAAAATTTAAAAAAGGGGGGAAAACATGGAAACTGGACCAGAATCAATAATGAAATACACATAATAATAATAATAATAATAATAATAATAATAATAATAAATAGATTACCATTTTTACACTAATAGAAACAATAATATAAATAATGACAAATATGTAAACATAATAATTAGGTTACTAATAAGATCAGGAATAAAACGATTAATATAGATCACATCAAAAACAAAACAAAAAACCTAATAACAAAATGGTAAATATATAACTTACTTTTTCAACCGCAACAGTTATATGAAACTAATAATGTTTAATACATGCAATAGAACACTACCAGTACTAATAAAGAGTAATCTTCCTCATAAAACAAATAAAGACACACTATACCTTAAAGAATAACACGAACACTTATGAAAGTACTAAACAAAACAACGATCAATAGCTTTATTATGCAATAACAATAATATGCCTTATAATAATGAGAACAATTTTAAAAAGATATTAGCATAAACAAGAAGAGAACCATAAACTAAATTTCTAACAACGATGATAATAATTATAATACTAATGGCCAGTAGATGAATAAGGCCTCTTCTCACTTCTCAATTCCAATAGTCTTTATGTATCCCTCTGCTTTGGTTTACTAGGCTTTTTATATAAAAAATATATTTATTCCTATATCTCTCTTTTTTCTATCATATGTCATTAATTATTAGTTATGGGCTAGAACCGTGATATCACAACCACTTATGTGCAGATCAGTAAGACAACTGTTTCACTACCCACACAAGAGTGAACTGCTTTCTTAAAAAAAGGTAGCATCATTATATAGGCCCGGATGCAACTCGAGGATTTCGCCAAATAAATTTATGTTTAGAATCGCAGAGGATGATCTCCGTAACAATTAGTTAGTTCATAATAATAATAATAATAATAATAATAATAATAATAATGGGGAGATAAAAGTAGAAAAGGAATTATAAGTAGAGAAAATGATACAAAGAAGTGGCAGTTATGAGAAAAGAATGATAAGAAGTTGGACAGGAATAGAGGCGAAGAATTGTCAAACTTTACGTTGTAGAATGAATCGGTCCATTTACAAACTATCAAATTAAAGAAGTGTAAAAGCAAACAGAAACATAATCCACGAAAAGAAAAATAGACAATTTATGCTAAGCTCGTACGTAAAATAATTATTCACAAACAGGAACCAGAATACGATGACGAAAGTTTTTATAATGTCTACTTGTCACCACGCAAGAAAACAGAGTAAGAGTAAAACGCGAAATCATATGTTTTTGTATACGCACTTACGATAAATAGAGAAACATTTGGAATAAATACGAAAACGAGAATTACGGAGAAAGCGGGTAAGTAAACGACAGACAACATTGAAATTTGGAAACCGCAAAAACAATGATGAAGCGATCTCAGAAGTCACTGGAAAAATAGCTGGTTAGGTAAAATGTGAACACCACTTTTTATATATATATATATATATATATATACATATATATATATATATATATATATATATATATATATATATATACATTTCGAATAATCGTCATAACACTAATATATGTACACACACATATATATATATATATAAATATATATATATACATATATATATATGTATATATATACATATATGTGTATATATATATATATATATATATATATATATATATATATATATATATTAAAAAATACAGGTTACGTATCGAGCTGTGGTGAGTTCGAGTCTCAAGAAGTTTAACTACGGAAAGTGAATCTTCGAAACATGCAACGTCTCTTGATAACTGTAATTCATGCAAGTAGAAAATATTAAAATAAATATGTAAATAAATTAATTACAAATAATACCTCCCTAAATCTTAGCGCGACTAGAATATAAACACAGAGCTGATAACGCTACCCTTTAAAATACTCATGTAATGAAATTAAAAACAAACTCAGAATCGCTTATAAAAAATAAATAAACAATCTTACATTAAAAAGCGATAAAAAGTGTTATATAATGGTTAAGATCTCGTGTTAAGACCCCAGGCTACGTATCGAACGGTGGTGATTTCGAGTCTCAATAAGTTTAGCTATACTGACGAGAAATGAAACTTCGAAACATGTCATGTTTCTAGATAACTTGAATTATGCACGTAGAAAATATTTAAATAAATATTTAAATAATAAATTAACTACGAATAATACGCCCCAAAAATGTGTTGGCGACTAGTATTTACACAAACATCAGGTAACCACTCCCTTAAAAGCACCCAGGAGGTGAAATAATACACCACAGAATCTTATAAAAAATAAAAAAATGAATAACCATATATATACATATATGCGTGTGTGTGTATGTGTGTGTATGCATATAGATAGATTCGTACATAGACGGATATATATATATATATATATATATATATATATATATATATATATGATTGCAACGTCTTGTCAGACGAGTGACACACCCTCGCCCACTTAAAGTTCATGAGCCCCAAAATGACCTCCATCGCCACAAGACCATTTTAATAGACACATGTCTGAGGATGTATCTATATACAGATGATGTTACAGAGTGTTAGCTTTGTACGACAGCAGTCTCTCTCTTGGTTCCAAATGTTTAGATCCAGGCACAACCACGAATAAGATAGCCAGCACTAAGTAAAACTGCAGACCAGCTTAATGCGGACACTGGTCTCCCACTTTATGTTGTTTTTTTTTAATCAGAGATTTTCTTCTCCTAGAAAGGTTGCCTTCACCACGGCTTACGGGAGCCCTCTCAAACCCAACACACATATACATACACACAAACACACACGGTGCTAGTTGCCTGTTGACCCCGAAAATGGTTTTATTCGCCCTTTGGAAGGATTTGTTTTTAATCATTCAGGGAGACTAACCACCCTCCTCACCAAACAAGTCTGGTGGAAGAACCAGTTTAGTCGCCGCAGTCTCGACCATGAGGCAGTTAGTACTGGGTTACATGGTACCAGTAGCATATTGCATGACCTGACACACACACACACATATATATATATATTATATTACTCATTAATTATATATATGTATATATGTCTACATGAACATATACATATATCTAAATTTTTCCAATCCTTGCTTATATATTAAATAAATAAGGCGAAAAAATGATGCTCTTTTAGAAAGCAACTAACAGCCACTTATTTATTTGCAACTTCAATTCATTTTCTCCAACTTTTTTCTCATACGGTTTTGCTTTCCTTTCGTGTCGTGTTTATCTCTGCGTTTATGTTTCCGCAATTATCTTTCAAAATGCGATTCTCTCAATCCTTTAGATTACATTTCGATCATGTCAATATGGCTGCCCCTTAATTAATTCAACTCCATATGTTTCAGATAATAACTCATACTTCACGTCTCCCCTTTCTCTTGTTTATATGTTGTTTGAGAACAATATTTTTATTTTCCGATAACTACAACCCTATGGGCATGTTTGTTTTGCTTCGTCTAATCCGGGTTTACAAAGAATCCTTACTTAGATCTTTTTTTTCCCCCGATCTCTAATCTTCCTTTTTTTCCTGATCTTTTGATATCGATTTGTATTTTATTTGTTTTATCTTAGATTTGTACAAAACGCAATGACGTTACGTAAGATTTGTCTCTTTGTGTTTTTATGATCTGGTGTTGTTTTTTTCCAAGATTTATCCTCACCTATATGTAAGAGGTTCTGTCCATCCGACCGTCCATCAGCGTTCAGCTCGAAATAAAAGTTTATTTCGCCTGACATTGGGATTCGAAATCTCGCTTTAAACTTTCTTTTTAGTTTTAAATCGCAATTTTTTTGTTGCCTCTTTCTTATGCGTCCATTTACTAGAAAATATATATTCACTCGCATAGCATATTATGTGATAGCCTCGGAGCCTTGAATGAGTATTATTCACTAGACACTTTACCCCTCCAAGAATAAAATATTGCCTGGCAATGTGGAATCATATCATGAGAAATGGAACATGTATCGCACTAACAACCAATCATTATTACGGTAACAATATCATCATTACGTAAAAATATATACAACCTAACTTCTATAAAAGAAGGAGGCTAGTATATTGAATGAAGGTCAGTAGGCAGCAGAACAAAAACTATACTCTTTCCAATAAAACGAAAGGGCAATATGTGGGATAATATCATATAAAGATAGGAAATACTGAACGCCGCCACAGAATTAGTCTAGGAATGTATTATAAATTTACTTGATTTTAAAATATAAAATTAGCTTATTAGTAGGGTCTGCCGGAGGGGGACATCGGGTTGACTTGCTTATAGCCGATTTAGGAAAATCGATTACTATTATTAAAAATTAAAAATACTGGATAAAATAACGTGATTGTTTGTCGGGCTGAAAAATAACAAGTATGTTATAGGTTCGAGATTTGGAATAGATTAGTAGAAAATTAGAACAAAAGAACAAGGAATGCAGCTTTGAGAGTTGAGTCTTAAACACTTTAACGGGTATGTTTTGAAGATAACAGGTTGGGAACGTAGTTAAAAAATCACGTGTAAAGCTGAAAGTTGAATTACGTCATAGCAACCGAATGGTAGAGCTATATACAGAGGTAGTCAGTGGTCAAGAGAGAGAACAGAGAAAAGAGCTAGATAGAGAGAGCTAGACAGAAGGCAGGATTTATATTGAATGTTTTTCTTTGGGGCTATTCAAAAGACAGATTCTACGCAGGGAAACCAAGAACCATCACGGAACTCAAGAAAGCCATCAGGGAGGAGATGAGAGCCATTACCGATTCGGTATGTAAGAACGCCATGGACAACTTCGTGCTGCGCCTCAAGAAATGCACGGAGCTAAATGGAGGCCATCTAGAACATATGCTGTAGAACGGAGAAAAAAAAGGCCAAAGACCCTAGTGTTTTGGTGTAATATAATAAACTAGTTATGACCAAAGTTTCATTTCATTCGGACAAACGACTAAGAAACGGGGTCTTATCTGGGGGCTTAGGTCCAGGTTATGGAGTGCCGACTCAAAATCAGTCTTGAGACTGATCACTCGGCCTCCGAAGTTCTCTTACTGCCAATCTCGGGAAAGGTTTGAGGTTTGAGAACTAGCTCCGTCCTGCTGGAACCAGAACACGCTCATGAGTGACGGGTAGCGGTCTGGAGCTCACTCTAGAAGGTTTTTAGGACCTCCACCTACCGCTCCTTGGTAACTGTCACTGCTGCGCCGGAGTCTTCGATTAAGATTGTTTCGATGATACATCTGGCCGGGATTGCAGCCAACACCGTGGACTTAATAGAGTGCAGTGGCTTGGTGCTGCTTCATTGGGTCTGGAAGACCCCCGAGAAGACATTTTTCTTGGAGTTCGCTTTTCCATCAAGATGGAACTGGGCTTCATCTGAAGTCCAAAGGAGGTTAACGAAATTTGGTGTCTCCTCGATTTTCTCGAGCATCTTGATTGTCATATACCTCCTCTGCTTCTTGTCTGAGGCTCTAAGGGTCTGCAACGTCTATATTTTGTATGGGTAAGCCCTGATATCGTTCAGCAGTATTCTCCTGCATGTTTATTGGGGCATACCGAGGGACTGACTTCGCTTACGCACAGAGCGTTTCGAACTCTGCTGGAGAGACTCTCTCACTCTTTCGAAAAGCTCGGCTGTTCACTTCTTGGGCCGTCCCGAGTGGCTTGGACGGTTCTCTCTGGCAGCGTTGAGGTTCTCCACGGTCCCATACTTCTCGAAGTGGTTCACACAGTTCTGAATTCTGCTTGTGGATGGAGCCTTTTCACATTCGAACTGACGCATGAATCTGCCTGAGTTTTCTTAAAAGAGCTTTTGTTGTAGTAAAATTTAACACAGTGTATTCTTTGTTCCAGCTCCCACTGGGGTCTTGATGTACTAACGGTCGTTGATTCTTCCATGTCCTGTAAAATAAGGACAATCGGTGAATAAATAATGGAGATATCACATGCAGTGTACAGGGACCCGTTTTTTTTTCGTCACCTCTGTATTTGTTAATCTCACGTCTATATGTTTTGAATACCATTTTATTTAGTTAGTTACTATTAACATATACTGTAATATTATAGGTGATTATTGATAATTTGTATTATTTAGATTTGTGTTTTACACTATTCTTCAATCCATATATAACGTAGCTTATCGAACTCTGGAATCTAGCAAGATATTTAAGACAGAACTCTTTACACACCTAAATAACGGTATCTTGTTCCGACAGCTACGCCCAGGTTTTAGATAATTCGTAATATTATTGTTAAATTTGCCTACACGAAGGATCAAATTTTAAAACTTTTTAAAGAGTGTCATTAAGAGCAATTCATCCGTTATGTCACAATCAATCGGACTTTACACACGATGGAGAATGTGACAGTAAGATTTAAGGTGAAAGCATTCAAAATCAGTATAATTTAAAAAAAAAATAGATTTTATATTATTGGAAATTCCTATTATACACCATATAAGTAAGTTATTTGGTTTGATTGACCGCTTTTAAACACGCAGATAAAAGTGAATCATATTTTTCTTGCTGTCTTCATCTGTATGACGGACTGGTTCCGTTGATATCGTAGACTGAAGATCAAAATAGATTCTATTGTTGTTTGTAGTGTTTAATTTATAAATCCACTTGTCCTATCTCTGTCACATTTAATGGCCAATGACTCGGTATGTGGACCAGAATGTACCATACTTCACACAAAAATTCTGATGGGAAGTAAGTTCGGTCTTGAGATCGAGCACAGAATGTTCTTTATACCTATTAACCAATATTGATGGTTTAAGTTATATTAGAATATGCCTTTCAATTGGAAACGCCGTTTTAAAATACAATGTGAGGTGTATATCGGTACTTTAGTTAAACTAATAGAGAATTTGGTTATATAGCTAATCCTCCCTATTATATGAAATGAACTCATTTTCCCCTCTGATTTTGACCTTAATAAGATTTAAAATAAAGGCATTTCATGCAAATGATACACACAAACTGCAGTACAATATCTGAGGTGTGTTATATAGGCCTATTATCTATCCACTTTCTCGATAATCGTAGATTCCTGTATTCTATTTTCTTAGAGTTTACTGCCAAAATCGGTTAAGATCAATGGAAGTGGAATTTTTTTCTCTCTAATTAATTCCTCCTTCCCTCGCCTCAACTTAACACCGTTGCGGGATCGTCCACAAGAGACAAGTACGAAGGGAGTGTGGTTTCGGTTTTCTTTACTTCGTAGTTGCTTAAAAAACTTGAATGGAATTTTAATTCTAGAATGAGGAAACGCACAAGGGAGTTGTTTTTCCGATTATTTTTTAAAGGAATTTTACGTTTGTTCGCTGTTGTTTTGTTTTGTTTTATTTTGTTATGGTTTTGCCGATTTTTTAAAGAAGTTTACATGGTTTTTATTTTTATATTTAAACAGGGTTATTACTTCGCGTATTCTTTACTTTACTTCCCACCTTACATACACACCTCGACACAACCGGTCAGCGCCGTGTACCCCCGCTAGTAAGCTAATAAAATAAAAAAAATATGAGGCAAAAAATTACATTATTAGCAAATAAATGCTACCAAGTGCAAGATTAGTAAATATTCTACTTACCGTGACATTTTCTGAATTTTATAAACGAATTTTAAGGGTTTATTCGATTCTAAAACAAGCAGTATTCAGTTGCTAAGTAAAACCGGAAATCAATATGGCTAAAAAAATCGCGCCGTCTTCAGAGCATCAAGAATGGCTCCAAAGTCTGAAAATAAACACAATATTTATAAGAATCCATCATATGCGTGTAACAAAGTGTAATAATGAAACTTATTGTGGAGGTTTCTATCAATATTCTTTTTATTCTTGGACTTTTAGAACATTATTGATTAGTGAGTCAACTTTTCGTTTTTCGAACCGAATGCAGATTTAACATTCCATTAACACACAGGAGCCACAAAGATCCAGAATTTTCCTAAGGATGTTTGTGGTACCTGCAATAGCAGAAGCCTGAAGGCGGCCTAAAACATCGAGGATTCGTAGTGTTTTAAATTGTCCTTCCAGCTGACTGGATACTATTCCTAGCATACCTACTATTATCTGGATTATTTGTGTTTTAACCCCGTGTAGTCGTCTCATCTCCAAGGCCAATGGAGTATAATTTCTCCATTTCTCATTCACCTTCTCTTTCACATTTCTGTCCCAGGATAATGAGAAGGTTACAATCTGCCAGTTTTTTTGCGACCTTGTCAATTACGACCAAATCTGGACGATTATATTCCAATTGCATGGTCGTTATGACACTTATGTCCCGCCATACCTCTACAGTTAAATCCTCACTTGTTCTCACTTCATCAGGCAGCTTCGCAATCCACTTTTCAGAATACTTCACCCCAATATTTTTACATACCTCCCAATAATAATAATAATAATAATAATAATAATAATAATAATAATAATAATAATAATAATAATAATCCAGTGACTACCATACAACAGAAAAAAAACTTGCAGATCAAACATGACTGATACTAAAGAGAGGCTGGCTCTCAAAACTGGAACTAAGAGAAATACAACGAAATGTAAATGAATATAAAAGAAAAAGAGAAACGGAGCAAATACACAGACCTAGCATCAGAGTTGAAAGGCATATGGAAGATGAAGAAAGTCAAATTAATAACTATAATAGTAGGTGCACTAGGAACAATTCCGAAAAAAATCGAAAGCAGATTGGGAGAAATTGGAATCAAAGGAATGACTGGAAACTACAACGGACAACACAAATAAAAACAGCTGAACTATTAATGATTACTCTGTAATGTAAAGACTAACACACATGAGCAACACAAGCGGGCTAGACAAACTGCTGCAGAGGCAAAAGACAAAACATAAACATGTAACCAAGTACATTGAAGCCGCAGATCTATAAGTTCTCTTTACCTCTCAACCCCACTGCATTAGCACATCATTGAAGCCCCCTAAAAAAAGTGAGACCAAACAGGCAAGTTGAGTCAAGAACAAAGAAAATACCGAGTAGAGGGCATTGAACCGATCGCCGCTGGATAAGTGCGAAGAGAACTGGGACGTTGGGAAGGCTTATTGCCACTCAAATTCCTGTGAAGACGAATAACCTCTGTCAACGAGAAATCAATAGCGAGCGGATGTTGCTATAATACAAATTTATTTGCAAATACTACCGAAAGAGGTGGTTAAGACTGGAAATATGGAGAGACCTGTTGTCACTCAGCTTATAGAGACCACCCCACAGGCTGTTTTCAAGGAGAGTCTTTGATAAGATTTGTGAAAGCTCCCTGTAAGCCAATAATACTCTCATTCAGAAAAAATAGTACAAGCACAATCCGGCAGCAGTACTTGAAATTCTAAATCACAAAACTCTATGGGGCATGGATATACATACAGATAAACTAATCTAAGTAAGAACGCCGGTGCCATACTGGTTACTATGAGGAAAATACTTGCCAGCTTGTGAACTTTGCTATTCCAGAAGTCAGATAAAGGAGACGAAAAAGTGGAGCAAATACACTGAATTCGGCAGCGAGCCCAACTGGATATGGAAGATGAAAAAAGTCAAGATAACACTACTAATAGTATAAGCGCTAGAAACAATATCGAAAAACTTTGAAAAAGGAATAAAAGATATTAGAATCAGATGGATGGCTGATGAGATACGACGGATAATAGTAATCTTAATTGTTTAGCTATTAAGGAAAACAGTTGAATGCAGAGAATAGCACACATGAGCTACAGGGACAAACTGGACTTGGCAAAAAAAGCTCTGGATGTAAAACACGAAGGAGCATCACAGGAAATCATGAAAATTAAAAATATATAATTGTAAGTTAAAGCCCTACGCCTCCAACATCGCCCATTCTATTGTGTGTGTCACCAAAAACTAACGCTGCACCAAATAAGCAAGGGGGATCAAGGAGGATGGAGAAACTAAGAAGAGAAAACACTAGCATGAACTCCGCTGGATGAGTGCAAAGAAGAACCGGACCTTGAAAAGGCATTTTGCCACTCAAATTTCAGTGAATACCAATGGTCGCCACCAACGAGAAATTAATATTAATCCGATAACGCAAATTCATCTGCATACGTTATCAAAAGAGGTGAAGAGTACTTGAAATCTGTGAAGACTTGTCATACAGACTCCAGAGAACGCCACAAGGGAAATCGATGATTATGATCTGTGTGACTACTCCTAGTGAGTAAATAATAATCAGTGATTGTCACCCATGTAAGGGGTGACTAGTGAGAGCCCCTAGCGAGTAAATAAACAAAACAATAATATTAATGATAAATTAAAAACTATGTTAAGCAGTTGTTTTTATAAATGAAAAATTATCGAAATTAGTGGCCAATACTGGAAAGGCAGGGAGACTTGTTGTCATCTAGACCCATGGGAACACCGCCGGTTGTTAGCAGTTAATTATCTCTTATGATGAGCTGTGTTAAAAATTTTACTGACTACTACTGCTACTACTACTACTACTACTACTACTAATAATAATAATAATAATAATAATAATAATAATAATAATAATAATAATAATAATAATAATAATAATAATAATACCTGGATAAGGAATGCGGGTTTTAATGAACGGGGGCAACAGAACAAATATGAAGGCATGCCCTATATTTGTTCTATAGTTTTACGTTTCTAACATTTTTAATTGAACGAACGTTCACTACGCTGTACCTCAAGAACGTTTCAACATCGCTTGCGAGCTCTAAAGTCTTTGGTAGTTGAAAATAATAAAGAACGAATTTTGTCTCTGGTTAGTCGTGACACTGAATGCAGTGGCTAATGTTTATGGCGCCTGTCAGTCGCTGTCATGGTCATTCTCTAAAGAATCCATTTTGCCAGAAAGCCATGTCAATATGGATGGAAGAAAGCCAACTTAAGAGTTAGAAAGATTCGCCAGATGAAAATAGAACACTAAGAAGCGTGTAGTAGAAGAAACGCGTTTCTTTGTCCTTTGTTTTGTAAAAAAAAAAAAAAATATTTTATTTTTATCTTTCCGTCTTGTTGGATTGAGACCGCTTGTCAAACACATGTTGCAGAAATGCGAGGCCTTTAAAACAAAATGGATCACAAAAATGCGTGGATGCATTTGGTGATAGCAGAAAGCGGAAGTTAAGTAAATGTGGTTGCTTTTGCTGGTTTCTTAGGACAGAGTTTCTTTCCTACGATACTTTTATATATATACATTGACAAAACAATATTCACGAATGTAAACATCTATATAAAGTGAAGTAAGTTGACTTATATTTTTTAAAAAAGTTAAACATAAAACACTAATGTCTGTAATTATAAAATGATCGTTTATATCGTTGAAAAATATTACAGTCAGAAAGCCAATTAAAGACAATTAAGTCAGTGACTTAATATAGACACTAAACGTTCTTCAATAATTTTGTCATATTCTGGTGAGCTTGAGGTATAATGTGGGCCTACGAAGTCTCGGGCGACTTTGTAACCTGGCTCAAACTTTCCAGTAATTAACATTTTCTAGAGTGATGATTGCGTAAGCATGGAACACTCCCCTCGTTAGGTAAGTATGTTATATTAGATATGGAATGCATGTATGAGCGTGACACTTTTGACGTAAAGAAAATATTTTTTGACATAACAGAAACATTTCTATGAAAGTATATTCAAATGAAAAATGAACATAGATAGATTTCTATTTAGACGTGTCGTTCTGTTTATTATAATTGATTATTTTGGGGGAAAAATTAGAGTTACTGAATTGTAAGTGGTTGGTCATACTTATAGGTAAATGTGCACTGAACAGATACCATAATACTAATTATAGTTAAATTCAAATTTTGATATATCTTTTTTTTTTAATTAAATTGTTAGTTGGACGTACAGAATAGTTAAAAAACACTCCCCATGTTAATACTGGCTTTTTAAATAGAAAGTGAAAATAAAATGTAACTGTTTTTCATTTAATTTAAACAAGTATTCATGAGGCATTGCGTAAAATATTTAATTTATATGTTACTTATCACGGGAAAGAAAATGTAAAAATAAAAAGGGAAGGGTAAATCACCGTTGTAAAATACTGTTATGTTTGTCAACGGGTTAAAGTAGTTTTATTTATAAAATAAATATGTTAAAATAACTTAAACGTAATACAGAAATGAACGATTTAAAAAGAAAAAGGCAAAAAATATTAAACATTGTTTATTTGGATAATTTAAACGAGAAAAACAATTGGGACGCTGAAAACGTACACAGTAAAACAATATGTTTTATGTTCGCGTTGATTATTTGAAACGAAAATACCAAATGTAAAAAAATAGAACAACAACAACAACATATTTCCGGATTAATGGCATCCGGACGATTTACTCAAACATGGAAACATCTTTCCTGATCGTGTAAAATTTCGTATTTTTCCGAATAATCGCTCAAAAATCGAAAATTGAACATGAATTTACAACAAATCGCACGCCGACGACAAGAGATCATGTTTCGAAATCAAACAATTATAAAACGTATTGATGTAAAGAACGTGTTATTGTACCGATGTGGGACGTGAGAAACGTATTGTTGTGTATTTTGATAAACGTTTTATGGGCGAAACTTTTTTTTTTGTATTTATAATGAAAAAGTACAAAAAATGATGTCGGATTTATTTATTTAAGTAAAGAGTGCAGACAAAAAAGGTTCTAAGTTTATTAAAAAAAATGGAGAAGAAAATGTTAAAAAAAAGGAAGGGAGACCGTGGGTAAAATCGCCGTTGTATGTTCTTATGTCTGTCAACGGGTTAAAGAAGATTATTTATTAAAAAAATCCGTTAAAATAACTTAAACGTAATAAAGAAATCAACGAATTAAAAAAACAGACACTATTAAAAATGGTTTATTTGGATAATTTAAACGCGAAAAAAATCCAAAAGAAAATTTGGGACGATGAAAACCTACACATTAAAACAATACGGTTTATTGCTGCGTTGATTATTCCGGGTAAATGCCATTCGGACGGTTCACTCAAACATGAAATATAATCCTCCTTATTCGTGTAAAGTTACCTAGTTTTCCGAATAATCGATCCAAAATCGAAAATCAAACATGATGTTCCTATGAATCAAACGCAGACGAAAGTCATCTAGCAGCAAAAACGCACATGAACTTACCGATTAGAATATAAGAAAGAAACACCCATATTGGAATCCTTCAACCAAGTTATAGAAACTTACATTCTATTTAACATTAGTAATATAAGGAAAGTTAAACTAAATTATAGGTTGTACATATCGAAATACACAGTCTACCTTGCAACAACAAATAAACAATCGACGCTTCGTACGAGAACCAATATTTATGCATAAAACATTAGCGAAAAATGAATGATTACTATTAAACACTGTTTTGTTTTAAAAAATAACTCCCCAATATTTATTTTATTAATCTTAAACTAACCGGGACACCCGACGTTGCCTGGGATTTAATAAAGATCAACATATTTTTTATTGCCATCTGAAATCGGTTGGACTGCCCATTCTGCAATCAAATCAATTATTTGCCTAATCTAGTTAGGGTCTGACTGAAGCTTACTGAGAGTAAAGTTCACATGCTCTCCCACAGTGATTTGCCCAAAATATATTGTAGATTACATTGCACTGTTTAGAATCTAATGTTGATTTTATATTTTTATATAATGTGTATAGTAAAAATAACAGTCAAAAATCAAATATTATTTCTCACTTTTTTCATAAAATCAATCATTGAGTTCAAACGCAGTGCTATTATGCTTGTGCATTGAAAACACATCGCAAATACACGATTTTCGATAATCGCCTTTACTATTATCGATGATCGATTAATATTTTCGATAGTTATCCGAGAACTTCCTATATAAAACTCCCAGATCCATAAAATTCCGGTTATATAAAGTGCACCCGTCTGAAAGTTCATAAAAATCAGTCCAGTTGTTTCGGATCCAGTAAGGAACTCTCCAGTCTCTCGCTCTCTCACGTAAACACACAAAAGTCCATTTATATATCAGTTGTTATTACGGATAATATATTTTTAATTTTTTTAATTTTTCAGATGAGCAATAGTATGTTCTATTATTGGATTATTTTAACTAGCGTTCTCATCATGAATTGTATCCCCATACCCTTTCTCTAAATGTAAGCTTCGACCCCCTTAGAGTGCGACTCGCTTGAAACCGTGATCTATTCATCAACATCTTGATATGGTTCCGAATTTTTAATGTAATACATTTTAACTCCGTGACAGTTGCTGTTATTCTCTCACTCCTGGTAGAGTAGACCTTTTAAGTAATTCGTAATTGTATTCGTAGTTTCGCCAGTTCTATTCTTTATATGGAATATATGTATTGTCACTTATAGCCGGATTACGTACTTCCTAACTTCCGGTATGACTCTTACCTGAAGCTTTACGAAGGCAAACTAGTTCTTTCACCTTTATTTTTCTTCACTATGTATATTAAGAAGACACTTATTTTAATAAACTACAACAAAAAGACACCATAGAAAAATATACAATAAAAGTTAACGAAATTATGCAGATAAAAGTAACAAAATTATTTATTTGCTATTTTATGACAAATATATACACATTTAATATACTTTGACATTTTATTATTAGGAAATTATTAAAAAAATGCGTTTTTCATTAATTATAAAATCAAATAAAAATTAGTTGAATTTATATTATAAATATGAGTTTATGAAAGTTTTTTAAATTATTTGAATGAAAAAATAATTGAATAATCGATATCAAAACACTAACACTTCAAAATTCATTAAAACACGTATCCAACACATTCCCAATATATTCTTTAAAGATTTTAAGTGTTTTATCTGATTTATTTTAAGATAATAGCGTAAAAACGTGTTTCCAATAATTCTTTAAACATGTAAAAAAATTTCAATAAAAAGAACACAATAGAAAAAATTACATGCACAGAAAAGATATAGTCGTGAGAGAAAAAAGGAGGAAATTGAATCTATCTCATATTACTGCAATTATTTTCACTGCAGAGTAAAGTTAACTTACTTTGAAAAATATACAAAACGAGTACATAGCGAAATAGAACGCAACAGGCGCAGTGCTGATGTAGGAAATATGCGCTCTAGAATCTCGAAAACCATGCTGCAAAATTAGCTTTTTTACGCATCCAATCTAATACCGTCATATTTGATATATCAAGCGTTTAAAAGAAATCTATTAAAATTATGCATGTTTGTCTTGTTTATATTAAATGAATAACTCTGCCAATTCCGAGATAACTTTGATGCATTTTTGTTTACCGAAACAATTAGGTATCATTTCAAGTGAAGAAGGAAACTCTGGCAGGATTACGTCGTTTATGTCGTTAATATAATCTTTAATGAACGTTTGATGATCCTAGCATCTATAGCAGCACCTAAGAAAAGGGGAATAACGAGTTTTCTTATTTGCTCCTTTCTGATATTGACCTGTTGGAAATGGGTAAAATTTGATAGATGCCTTTAATGCATGCAAAATAAAACTCATATTTTCACCATCGGCTTTCAAATTCTCAATAGCCCCAATAGATTATGATGTATTGATTAATTATCTTGCTTCGACAAATTTCTGCGACTGATCTCCACATGACCTGAAATGAAACTCATACATCAGATCCGATGCCTGAATCAGTGGAAATATGGTAATTTCATTGCACCGCTCCAGAATTGGTTTCATCCCCGACGCTATCCTCTACTGTACACGAGTTAAATATGAGCCAGGATAGAGTACTACAGTTTCATATAAGGCCCAGTTTACAAAGTCTCCTCTCCTACTTGAGATTTGTCAGAATTTATTGGACGACAACTTCTTTACCTCCCTACTTCTTCTTCATCACAAAAGAGACATTGCGAGCCTATGTTTGCTCTGTCTTACTGCCATTACCGGTGGACGACTGAGCTCTGATCTATGGTATCCCCTGCAAAACCTGTTTTATAAATACCTGTTAAGCTACTACAAACCGTCAACAACCACCTTACTCTCCATGTATCTCTAAAACTAAACGCAAATTACATAAGCAAGGTTTCTTTCCTAGCATTGTCAGTATGTGGTGCTGAATCTCGGATTAATATATCTTGATCTTTTTCAAGTCCTATGTAAATAATATTATGTTGACTCACTCCCTAAAATAACTAGACCATATCCAAGTGCATTCATTACTGGTCGTCATTGTTGTGTTACCAACTAATGTAGCCTTATCTAGGCTTTCACATGTCTTAGCAGGAAGGCCCCACGTTGCCCGGGACTGAATGACAATCAACGATTATTTTACACTCCTATATTTTTATTGTTATCGAAATCCGTGAAATCGCCCAGGAGGAAGCTTCACCTGCCCAAATACGGTAACTTAGGCCAACATATATGTTACTAGCCGGGATACCCAACGTTGCCCAGGACTGAATGATGATCAACGAATATTTTACACTCCTATATTTTTATTGAAATCTAAATCTGCGAAATCGTCGGGGAGTGAGCTTCACATGCCTCCATGCAGTAACTTAGTCCAAACTATATGTATTCTACATTGTACTCTATAGAACCTATTGTTTCTTTTATAACATTATTTTATATAAACTTCTTTCCAGTTAACGAAAAAAAATTAAGAAAGTTACGTGAGAGTTTTGAATCTGAAGACCACGGCAGCCCCCCCCCGTAAATGTTAAAGTCTTATATATTTCTTTGCAGTTACTAACATAGATTAAGAAATTTACGTGCTGCGTTTGAAACTATAGACCCCGCCATGTAAAAAAAAGCAAAAAGCAACAAAACATGCTATCAAATTACCTACAGTAGAATCGTAGCGGTCTGTTGTTCTATAATTGTTGCTAAGCGACAACATGGAAAAATGGCCTTACCTCTTATAAGTTACTAAGAATAACGGTTACGATCATCGATTATCGGTATTTATCGGGAGTATTCTAAGACAAAACTTAACTACTATCACTCCCAGCTTTATACACTAAAGTTCTATTAAACTAACTACGACACACAGACAGAGCTGTATTTATATAATTGTAGAGATAATTCATAAGGGATATCATGTAAAAACACACACACGTTGTTCATGATTAAAAGGCACGCGCTGTTAGTTATTTTTAATTGAATCCCATTACAATAAGCTATAGGTAATGAACGTAATGTATTGATATATGAACCTAAATCATGTCTAATATACTTGACTTTTAAAAAGGCGAAGACTAGTTTCCTTTTTTGAAACTATTATACACAATGACCGCAAAGTCTTGTTTGATTCCAAGTAAGTGGTATATGATTATAATTATTTGGGTGTACATTATGCGCTATCAAATACTTCACCTGACGGTTATTACACTCATGCTGGGAAATGTTCTGTAAAAAATGAATAAAAGCCACAAAGGAAATAATCTAATCTTTTATCAGGCAACGGCAAAAAGACAAAACAACACAAAACATTAATGATTGATACGAGTTGTTGATTTCCCCATGGACTGAATAACTGTTTGATTTGTATCGTTCCGAAAAAAATCGACTGGGGCACACACACACAAAAAACGTACGTTCCAAAGACTCTGAAGGTACTTCTGTACTCGATGACTCCCTGATTCGCAAATAATTGTTTTATGTTCAGTAGATATGGTAAAAGTTTCTAAAATTAGACCAATGTGTTTACTCTAAACTTGAAACACAATTTATACGTAAATGTTTAGTAATTAAACATAAAGTAAAATTACTCCGGAAAAAAAAATTATTTGAATATAAGTGGAGGATGAATGTTTGTCCAAAATAGACATTTGGCGAGGTTATTTGCGGGCGCCGCTTCCGTGGGTCGATCGGTAGAACTGCTGATTATCAATTCGGCTTGGGAGAGGTGCTAGTCAAGCGGCACGCATGTGTTGTGATACAACGAAACAAGACTGTATGTCGATGACTACACACATATATATATATATATATATATATATATATATATATATATATATATATATATATATATATATGATAATCTTATTTTGGTGAACTAAAAATAATACAAAAAGGCAACAGAAAAGAACTATTAAAGAATAAATTTGTTAGCATAAAGTACATGTGAAAAAATGAACATTCAGAAAAAATAGATGTATATATACCAGTTAACCCTCGATTATTGTTGAAGGGTCACAAACTTGACTCCTATAATAAAACTAGCATTAGGCCAATTGAGCCGTGTGTTTTTGAATTAGCTAATATTAGTAACACATATTAGACAGTATTATGTGATGTAATCTCTCATTGGGGAGCTTTAGATCAACGAGAGGCCCGAGGAGGGCCGAATAGCTATGCTAAGATAGCTTTTGACCGATCCCGGTTAACGGCAAGTGCCTTGAAAATTTAGGATGGATTAATATAGATATGATTTAATTCATTGTCAAAATAGATATATTTGCTTTTTGGTTGGAAAAAACCTGAGATATTTTGTTATTTGGGGAAAACTCAACAACGGAACATGTGAGGAGGTTAGAAGAACATATTGTACTGGTTGAGTGATGGGTGACGACCTCAAGGTTATGGGATTTTAATCTTGTACTGGGTCTCAGATCGTTGGGGTTTAGCGTGATTTGATTGGCTGAGGAGACTTCCACCCCACCCACATCGGGTCGATACGCTCAAAAATTAGTCAGATTGCTTGTTGATTTCGAGGATAACATATCGTATAAAAACCGCCGTTCCCTGGAGAGGTGACCCCACTGCTTATTCATCCACCCCGCTGTCGCTGTCTATGAAGAGATTTGAAACTCTAAAAGTGCTTACTGAGAAATGAATCATATTTGTAAAAACATTTGTACATAACTTTGCGAAATTAAGCTTCAGTAGACTAGATACAAGTGTTTGTTGTCTTTCTACCTGCGTGAGTTTATTATTCGTTTTCAGCATGCCAGATTTAATGTAACAACCTCAGAGAAGACTAGACGACAGAAGCCGAGATTTCCAGATAAATAGGGGTCCTAACCACGTTCTCACAGGAAGGGTTACAATTATACCCACTTTTAAATTTAATATGCAACATAACCTTCTGATTTCTTTTGGGAAGTTGATAGATTGCTTCCAGAAAATTCCAAAAAACCAGAAGAGTGAATCCATTTTGTTACATATTGTTCCGTATTATCTTTTTATTACTCCTGAACGGATTAAGATTATCTAAAAGTGAATCAGATGTAAATAAAATAGAAATAGAGATAATAAAAGAAGCAAGGAAAATTAAATTAGATATAATTATAACAAAATTAGACAAGGAAGGATATAGAGAATAACTTCATCATTACGGTAGAATCTTCAGACCTAGTACATATGCACATACTTAAGGAGATATATAACAAAATTCCGAGTGTAAGTAGTGGTCTATATTGAGCGGATGCATTCTTTCTAGTTAATTTCAGCGATCGATTTACAAATAAAAACTAGATAGAAAATTAAAACAGTTTTAATGAACTTAAGTTAGAAATAACACTAGACTCCAATCGTAGAGTAGTGATTATTTTTGATATAACTCTAAATCTTGCGGACAATAGTAATGACCCGTATCGCAAACCAAATTAACACTATTTTATGTAGATTATAAATAGAACCATGTTGTGTATGAATAAAGCTATTATCCCCAGTATATCAAAATGAATATCCGGGTTATCAAAAAATGAGACTATTTTTCATAAGAATAATGATTATTATAATGAATAGATAAGAATATCATGGGGAGATAAAATAGATAAATCAGGTGAATAATAAAAATAGAAGACAAAATTATACAGTACCATACATCCTGGCAATGAAAAGAAGGAGAAATGCTAAGAACAAAAATAGGTATAAAAATAATAAGCATAAAAGAATGAAATACATAATAATCAGGAATCATATAATAGTTATAATAATATAAATAATCGATGAAATAGACGCAAATAAACAAGGTCAATTAAATCTGCCTTTCAGCGAACTTATGCAAAATAATATTCCTAAAGAATGTCACAAAAGAATCGGTAAGAACTTCCGTTCAGACAATAGATTAAGGAAAACAAGTAATAAGACCGCAGTTAAACTTTCAATCTCAACCACTGCCAATCTAGGCAATACTATTATAGGTTCTAATAATAGAAGAATTAAAAATTAGTGCATAATAATAGGATTGGATCAGGTTAATAAAATTAAATGTAGAATATCTAAGGAATGCCCATTAGAGGGCAACTGCCTAATTTCTGAAATTGTCTATAAATATAAAATTAAGGTGGATAATAATAAAAATATATACCTAAGAGGGACAGAATATTTTGTAAAGACAGATACAGAAATCATATTGCATCATTTATAATTGGATTTGGAGCGCACCGAAAAAGGATGTGGATAATGATAGAAATAAGGATAGAAAAAACTCAGTATTTAAAATGAGAGAAACACAATTGCATTAAATGATTAGGTTAAAAACAAAAATAGAATAAAATAGTCAATATTAGATAAGGCTAGAAATTAAATATAAAAGGTGTAATCTGTGCTTATTTGAAGCATACTGCATAGTGAATTCTAAAGACGAAACCTTAAACAAAAGGTTCGATGCTCTACAAAGCTGTATTTCTAGAAATTAAATCACTATGATCACGTCTAAAACATGATTAAAATAAATTTCGAAAGAAAAATTAACAAAATATACTGAGGGTGAAATGTAAGTATGCAAAAATATTCTTCAATTTCATATTAAGATTTCCAAATGTTGCAATAAATAAAGGAATTAGTAGATCTTAAAATGGACACATAGGAAACGTATAACGGAAATGTTATCGTCACGTTCAACGAATGTTATCCCGTTGCACGAGACAAAGAGCTATGAAAGAAATTTAATAAAAAATAGACACCAAGGTAAACTGGTATAAAAGTTTATCCAAAAGAAAAATAGAAAAGGAAAGAATAATAGAAAAAGAAATGTAAAGTTCAACTGGGCTGTCAAATGAGTCCCTTTGGCGGTTCTTAAATAACTCTTTTAAAATTTATACTTTAAAAAAAAAATTCGGCATAGTTGGAACACGTCAACACTTCTTACCCTTTTTGTGTTATTCAATGCAGAATTGAGATGTATAAATCGTAAGCAGTTTCCAGTTGAGTTTAGCTGAATGGAGGATCCGTTACCAAAATTTATTTTTTTACTTTGATTTTTCACGGCATATAAACCCTTTCTTGGGTTATTTAACATCGAATTAATATTCATCCTGAAATAACGTATATATGCTATTTTATCGAATAAAATACCAATGCCATATGTTGTCATGGGAAATTGAAAACAGACTTTGTTTTGCTTATTTCTCGAATTTATAATTTTATCTGATTTCAATTCCGTTCTGGATTTGTTTGGTAAGTTTAATAATCTTGATGGTTAATATTGCTTTATTCTTGTATTTCAAACGTCATAACACCGCTCTGATGTAATTCAAAGGTCTGAAAACCGCTCTGATTCTTTCAGTTCGTCGCAACACCGCTCTGGTGTAATTCAGTTCGACGCAACATCGCTCTGGTGCTTTCAAATACTAACATCGTTTTTAGTTCCAACACCGGCCTGGTGCTTTTAGTATTCTGCGAGTCCCTGGTGTTTTTTTTCTTCCCCATCTTCTGTTGGTTTCACTCTTTTTAAAATGGCGCGCTCAATGTTTTAGCCCATCGAATCCCGCGTGACACAACAAGAAGTATTAGCACCAGATACACCGAGAGAGGGAAGAAAAGAAGGGGAGAAAGAGAGAAGAAAATACACCAATTATAGGGGGTAATGGAAGGGGATGAAGAGAGTAGAAATACACTAATAGCGGGGAAAAGGAAGGGCGGTACATAAAGAAAAAGGATAATCATATTTCTACACGCATTTATAATAACATAATCTGAAAAACTAGAAGTAAGTTGTTTTTTTTTAATAATCGTTATGTAGCAAAAATACTTGATTCCTAAAATAAACGGCGTGAATAAGGTAATACAAAAAACTAATAAACAATCTGAGCATTATAGTTCCAACAGATAAGACGGTTTGAAACATATGATAATCTTATTTTGGTGAACTCAATAAAATACAAAAAGGCACCACTTACGAAGTGAAGCTTTACTTGTTCTTAGTTTAATTTCAGTCTCATTTTTGCCACCATAAACAATTAAACGTAAATTTCAACACTATCAGAACCGGAAAAAAAATCTATCATTAAAGAATTGTAAAATATTAAGACAAGCAGGCTAAGATAGGGTGAAATAAAATCAATCAACATATATAAAGTTAAAAATAAATGTGAAATTAAACTGACATTGTCATGGAGAAGTTATTGTTAGAATTATGGCTAAAATAAAGCGAGAGTTTATAATAAATATTATAGTTAAAACATTAAATATTAATCCCTAAAACCTTGGTGAAATTGTTAAATTCATATAAATTTAATTAACATGATTATCTTGGTTACGAAGTGACGATTTAAAGAATGCCTTTGAAGTGGAAAATAAAAGAAATTAAAATACAATACTTATATATGAATAAAAAAAAAATAATTAAAAATTCTAATTCCTGATATAATAATTATGGGATGGCAATACATTTTATATAATAATAAAACAAACATTTTTAATGCTGCAATATATTACGTTATAAATTTATTATACATTTTTCGAGAATATTTTGTGCTTGTTATTTTCAGTTTTATCTACTAGTTCTTTACTTTTCCATGTTTAAGTTAAACCATAATACTTTTCATGCTCGAATTTTTCTATTATAATCTATGATTTTTCTACGCTTCACTAGTTCTTTGTTTAATTTCAGTCTTATTTCTCCCCATAAACACATATTCTAATAACATGTATGACACTTGTCTGCTCGTACGAAAATCACCAAAATTTCCTCCCTTAATTAGTGAATGAGTAGCAACGGTAATTGCTAAAGCAACTGGTTGCTATGAGAACTAGTCATAGAAAACGTCGTTTCCCTGCTTATATTTTTGTACGATTTTGAGCACCAGAAAACATTTATCATAACATTGATTTTACTGAACGAAAATTCAATTTTTTTTCCCACAATATGGCTGTGAAGATCATCTAAAAATTTTGGTCGAAAAATGAGTGATCGGCAAAACTGTAAATCAGTTCTAAATGACTAAAACTGCTAATTAACCATGTATTCAAGCACTACCGAGTGTTAATTATATATATATATATATATATATATATATATATATATATATATATATATATATATATATAAAGAAGTAATAATCTCTATATATATATAAACGAACATTTGTGTATGTATGTATGTTCGCTTTTTGTATATGTCCGCAAAAGGATTTTTGTTCGGTGGCTTCTCGAGGAAGTCGCTCAGTTTTAAAACATTTTATATCACGTCGAAATCATAATATCTACCAGTTATGAACGGGGGCCGCCCGTTTATTTACTTTGCCAGACTGTGAAACATTATATATTCGACATTTTTGAATAACCGCATATTGTTTTCGTTTTTCGGTATATTCCTGGTCTAGGCCCAGTCGCCACCTTCGTGGTTTTCGGGCTAAGATCACATGTATAATCTGTTTCGGCAGATACGACAAACAACAACCATATGTGTGTGAAACCCCACATAAAAGACCTTTTTCAATGTACGGGCAACGCTTCATACTAACTGTCACTATCAAGCTTACCTATTCCCCAGGGAGTTTGGTCCGATTTTTCCTTCACTCCTCACATGAAAACTCAGCCTTCTGACTAATTTGCTTGGTGGGGGAGCAAATAAATACAACCTTCGTAGCTTTTGGGCCAAGATCACAGTGTAGTATCTGTTCCGGCTGATCAGCACGTAAAGACCATATGTGGGAGAAACCCCACATATAAGACCTTGGTCAATGTAGAAGAAACCCCAATACCAATTGTAATTGTCCAGCTCCCCAACTCCCCGGGGATTTGTTGCCTATTTTCTCTTCACTCCTCACATAAAAAGTCAGTCTTGTGCCTTATTTATTCTGCGGAGGAGACAACAAATACCACCTTCGTGGCCTACGGGCAAAGATCAAAGTGTAGTATATGTTCCGGCAGAAACTGCAAGCAAAGGCCATATGTGAGGGAAACCCCACATATACGACCTTCGTCAATGTAAATGAAACCCTTCATGTCAATTGTCACTATTCGGCTCCCCTACTCCCGGGGGAGTTGGTCCAAAATTTCCGTTCACTCTTCACATTAAAAATCGGCCTTGTGCTTTATTTACTCGGGGGAGCAAATAAATACCAACACTACATATAAAACCTTGGTCAATGTATGGTCTCGCCTTCATACCAATTGTTACTATCCAGCTCTTTTACTACCCGGGGAGTTGGCCCCCATTTTCTCTTCACTCCTCACATTAAAAATCGGCCTTGTTCCTTATTTTCCTGGTGGGGGAGCAAATAAATACCTCCTTCGTGGCCTTCGGGCCAAGATCAAAGTGTAGTATCTGTTCCGGCAGATACTGAAAGCAAAAACTATACGTGGGGCAACCCCACATATAAGACCTTGATCAATGTAGGGGCAACACGTTATATCAATTATCACTATCCAGCTCTCCTACTCCCCGAGGAGTTGTTCCCTATGACCCTTTCATTCCTCACATTAAAAATCCTCTTTGTGCCTAATTTGCTCGGTAGGGGAGAAAATAAATAATCTGGCCCACGGCCAGTTGGCTCCTTCGCTGCTTTCGGGACATGATCAAAGTGTAGTATCTGCTGGAGCAGATGCTGACAGCAAATACCATATATGGGGTTACCCCAACATATAAGACCTTGGTCAATGTTGGTATAAACATTCATACCGATTGTCATTATCAATGGTCCCTACTCCCCGTGGAGTTGGTCCTGATTTCCCCTTCACTCCTCACATTAAAAATCGGCATTGTGCCGTATTTGCCGAGGGGGAGCAAATAAATACCAGCTTCTTTGACTTTGGGCCAAGCTCAAAATGTAGTATCTGTCCCTGCAGATACTGCAAGCAAAGACCATATGTGAGCGCAAGCCCACATATAAAAGCTTGGTCAAAGTAGGGGCTACCCTACATACCAATCGTCACTATCAAGCTCCCCTACTCCCCGGGGGAATTTATCCCCATTTTCCCTTCACTCCTCACATTACAAATCCGCCTTGTGCTAATTGGCTCGGTGCAGGAGCAAATAAATACAAACTTCGTGCACTTCGGACCAAGATAAAAGAACAGTGTCTGTTCCGGCAGATACTGCAAGCAAATACAATATGTGTGAGCAACACCACATATAAGACCTTGGCTAATGTAGAGGCAACCCTTCATACAAATTGTCACTATCCAGTTCCGATTTTCCACCCATCGGGAGCGGGTCCATTGGACACTCCCTCCCTACCTCCCCTCTCTCCACATAAAAAACACGTCCATGGGGCTAATTTTCTCAGTGGGGAAGCTAATAGATACAACAGTCGCGGCCTTCAAATGGGGGCACTCGACCTAGCCAACAAATATACTTGCAGAGAACCGAAATGCTAAAAGAATTTAGCATACTTCAAATATTGCCCCAATAAGAATAACGTCAGTCTAAATAAATTGCTTATTACATGAAAGCACATTATTCTATGAGTAGAAGATGAGTCAATTCAGTTTAAACAATACAAAGAAAAACTTAAATTGGAACCGGCATGAAGAGCGAGAAATCAACACGTCCTTTTGTGCTGGCAGGCGAATTGAAAGAGCGTAGATTCGAAAGGCCCGCCAACAAGCGGATGAAGTCTCGTTGACGAGAATCGATAAATACAGTTATTTTTCTATAAAATTAACCAAAACAATACCTAAAGTTCCTTAAATAGAGATTTAGCGTGAAAGAAAGGAGAAAGAATAAAAAAAGGGAAAGTTTAAGATAACGTCAAAGCAAACGAGAAGTCAAAAGTACGGTGACAAGTAAAATATGTCCCCAAATAAAAAAGGTCCCTTGAATAACATGACACCCCATATATAAGACCTTGGTCAATGTAGGTGCAACCCTTCATACCAATTGTCACTATCAAGCTTCCCTACTCCCCGGAGAGTTGGCCCCCATTTCCCCTTCCACTCCTCAAATAAAAAAATCGGCCTTGTGCCTTATTGCTTGGTGTGGGAGCAAATAAATAAAACCTTCCTGGCCTTCGGGTCAAGATCAATGTGTAATATCCGTTCCGGCAGATACTACAGGCAAAGACATTATGTGGGGGTCCCACATATAAGACCTTGGTAACTGTAGGTGCAATCTTTCATACCAGTTGCCATTATCCAGTTTTCCTACTCTGCTGTGAGTTGGCCCCCATTTCCCCTTCACTCCTCGCATTAAAAATCGGCCTTGTGCCTTATTTGCTCGGTGGCAGAGCAAATAAATACAACCTTCCTGTCCTTCGGGCCAAGATCAAAGTTTAGTATGTGTTCTGGCAGATACTTCAACCAAAAACAATACGTGGGGGCAACTCCACATATAAGACCTTGGTTAATGTAGGGGCAACCCTTCATTCGAATTTTCACTATCCAGCTTCCCTACTCCCCGAGTAGTTGCCCCCATTTCCCCTTCACTCCTCACATTAAAAATCGGCCTTATGCCTAATTTGCTCGGTGGTAGAGCAAATAAATACCCTGGCACACACCCCGTGGGGTTGTTCTTGGCCCTCAGGCCAAGATTAAATCGTAGTATCCTTTTAGGCAGATACTACAAGCAAAGACAAGCACCCCCACATATAATACCTTGGTCAATGTAGGGGCAATCCTTTATACCAGTTGCCATTATCCATTTTCCCTACTCTGTGATGAGTTGGTCCCCATTCCCCCTTCTCTCCTCACATTAAAACTCGGCTTTGTGCATTATTTTCTCGGTATGGGAGCAAATAAATACACTGACCCACGATGCAACTTTTGGTCAATGTCGGCTTCTGTCGTCATTTCAGATGGCTGATTTTATTTCGAGACAAGACACTCCCCTAATAAACGGGGGAGCTGGTTTTCCCCAAAGCTAGGTAAAAACAAACAAGCCGGGTTATTGACCTCGTTAAAAACTCTCCCGCAGAAAATGTTAACTGCTGAATAGCTATTGCTTACATCGTCGTCGTCATCGTCGTCGTCGTCGTCGTCGTCGTCGTAACGCTCGAACAAAATGTTAACTCTACGACTTCCACTTGACGTCATATAGTGCGGGCCCCTGTCAATTCTCTTCTTAATTAAATACATTCAAACTTCTTTCCGTAGCTTATTCTTGTTGGCCGAGCGGTTAACGTATTATGTTGTTTTCACATTTTATTTTCCAACTTCGCCTCAGGGCTTTGGGTTCGATTCTACCTAATTACCAAAACATTTTTTTTACCACCCCCGTTTTTTTTAACCCCCGCTAGTAAATACTAAATCATAAGAATAAGCTTTAAAATTGTAAAAATTGTTCGCAATGATTCCTTACATCACGCATAGAATAACGAATTTTAAGTTTTCTCGTGATAAGTTTTTCAGTACTCAGTAGAGCAATTACTTACGGTTTACTAATGAACTAGGACAAAATACCTAGAAATTAAATGAAGTGGTATGTTTGAAATCAGGTCGAAGATTCCGAGTTTTTTTTTATAAATACTTCCAAACGCATAACTGAATAAATTTTGGAGCATTATATTGGCAGTAACTTTGCAAGAATAATATTCAATACTATAGCAATAGTCTTACATATCTAAATAATAAAAAAAAACATAGTTTTCACTCTAAAAATCACGAAATGTAATACGTTCTTTTTGTTTATTATTAAGACAGTCGTTTATTTGATGTGATTAATAGATCAATGAACATTATTCAGTCAATATATAACTAATACAAATGTATACTATATATCACAGGTTTTTTTTTTAAAGGCGTCCATTCCTTTTAATATTCAATGTGTTTTGCGCATTTAATGAAGATCGAGGAGCATGAAGAATTGCAATTTCCACCTTTGCTTTCAACTTTATAAAAATGTTTGTGATTTTTCGTTGTTAAAATATTATTTGTTTTCCTCTGTTCAAATGTATTATTCAAACGGACCATGAATGATTGCGCTTTTGCGGCTTTTCGATGGGTTAGTCCGCCTTTCTGCTGCGATTCAAATAGAATTAATGTTGCTGCTTTGCCTTTTGACGACAAATCATAAGAACATGGCTTATGTTATGAGGGAACCCGCTGTTACAATGGAATAGAAAAGTGAAAGAGAAGTCATTCATGGATATTTGTCTATGTCAACCTAATACACATAAGTATGTACACACACATATACACGTACACGCATATGTCTATGTGTGTGTGTATGTTTGTTCATTTATATATATATATATATATATATATATATATTAATTTGCTTTCGGTACATTTTCTTCTCTCTGTTCTTGTTTTTGTCTCTTATACCACTTCGTGCTCTATATAAATATATATGTTAAATAACCAATAAAATGTAAGTTTATTTTAAGGAAAATAAAAATCTTCACAGTATGTGTATATTATATGTAGTGTTAGAAGGAATCGCCATCGGAATCTAGAATCTTCTGTCAATGTGTCTCTTTGCGATTGAACACAGGGGGTTTTGGGGGGTAAATAATCTTGTGAGGATTTTGCGCAAGTCTTTTGCATTAGTTGGGGATCTTCAACGAAATTGATTATCCAGTAAGTAGAAAAGGTTGTTATCTGATAGCGGGACGAATAAAGCGAATAGCACAATGTATCCAACCCAATGGCTGTATGATATTTCCGATACTTCGCCCACATCAAGCCTGGCGTTGCCATGGAGGAAAAAAAAACAATTTATAGATTCACCATTGCCGATATGTTCCAAGGCAATGGATGTTGCACATGTATGAATTGCTACGAGTATAGACTTCCAGTGAACGTTCGAAATCTTAGGAGTTGTTTAAAGTAAACGTCTTGATAATATGTCAACAAGGCAGAAACTTTAAACTTGCAGGCTTTCATAGGAGGTTGGGTTTATTTGTAGCTTTTGATCTTTTGATCTTTTTCATTTTTCCTTCTTCCTGGAAGAGGGCCATCAAGGCAAAAAAGGTATGTGCGGAGTACTTTACAAGTGGTGTGTTAAATGTCCAAGCCAGGATATTTGCGTGGTCGCGCATGCAATGAATTATAAAGATTCTATTCCTGAGATAAAACGTTGTTATATTTACATTGAAAATGTAATTTAAGAAGTAAGGTAAACGCAGACATTTTTTTTAAATAAACAAACGAATACTTGTTTTTTAATCAAATTGAATTGTAAATTGAAAATATGAGTTTAAGGATTCACTTTACCGCGGATATTAACCCTTAGGGTAATTGGCTGTTAATTTTTTAACCCATAGTTTTCTAACACAAACAACTGCTACAATTGTGTTTTCAATGACTATGAAATTCTTCTTTGCCCTAAGTACATTAATCAATGAATGAAATCCATGCTTTAAACACATGTTCGAATGCTTGTTTTGCGGCAAGACAATTTTTTAAAGACCCTAGACGTGAGTTTATGCGATGTGAAAAAGTCACACACATCGAAGTCAATGTGTATAAAAAAATACCATCATAGTACAAAGGTTAAAAATAAATAAACAAACATTTGTAGTTTTTGTAGGTAAATGCGCTCTTTTCAGGACAATATATATATATATATATATATATATATATATATGTATATATACACACACATATATATATATAAGTGTGTGTGTATATATATATTTATATATATATGTATACATACATATACATATATTAATATATATGTGTGTATATATATTTATATGTATATATATATATATATATGTATACATGCATACACACACCCACACGCACACACACACACGCATATATATATATATATATATATATATATATATATATATATATATATATATATATATATATGAAACAAGAGGAGTGGAAAATGAGGTCACAAAAACTATATATTTGCGAATATAGAATGATTCATTTATTTAATAAAGGTATAAAAATATTAATTGGAGGATAGAGGGAGTTTTATACCAAGGTATTTCGAAGCCTAATGCTTCTCATCAAAAGAGAAGAGAAGAGAAGATGCTAGGTAGCATAATGGGTATAAGTCGTTTAGCGGGGGATTCATCAGGAACGAAATACATCAATGAAATTATTGATGTTGATGGGGAATTATATCGAGTTAGCATGTAATGTAAAAAGATGTATAGGTTTCTATCATAGTCTTAAATAATGTAGGTATTTTTAATTTAAGATTCAATGTAGGGGTGGATGGGTGGATATCCTATTTCCTCCCTAAGTAAGATGTGTAGAATCTATACGGGTGCTTTTATCGATAGATGCAACCGAAATGACAACAGCACATTGAGACGGTGTATAATTTCAAGCCAAATATTATGATGAGCAATTAAGTAGGGGTGAACAAACGCAACGGTTATCGCAGCATTACTTCTAAGCAGACTGTTGTTATAGTATGGTGTTATGAGAATTAATGAAAGTTGTCGAGTGGATTACATAGGGCGTCGTCGACTAGAGTTTTAATTTAGTGATGTAAGGGAAGGTCTAGGGGTGATTTAAAGGAGTAAGTTATGAGGTGAGTATGGGTGGGTACTTGTAAGGCTATAATACATTTAAAAAGATGCTATATATTAGATAATATGCGGTAATAATCCTAGGGTTGTCCTGTTATGAGGTGTACAGGGAGGGCGGCTGGAGTGTAAGGCAGAGGTATAAATATAGGTAACAATGTTGATGGAGGTGGATAAAGACACGAAAATAAGTAGGGTGTGCATGAACGGCGTGGTGGGATATAAGGGAAGGAATAATAATAATAATAATAATAATAATAATAATAATAATAATAATAATAATAATAATAATAATAATAATAATAATAATAATGGATAGATAAATAAAGGTAAGGACAAAATGAATAAAAGAATAAAATCAAATTAAAAAATAAACATAGAAAAATAAAAAATGAAGATTAAAATAAAAAAAATAAAAAAATAAAAAAAAACATATATTTAGTTAAATGGGGGCAGAGATTATGAACTAGTGTACATGCATACACAAGTAAGGCACAAACGTATAATGTATGCATGAGCAGTATATTATCCCGATAAGTCTCTTCTTATAGAATTGAATTTACTCTATTCTCCTAGCTCTCTATCCACGCAAAAATATGCTCACTTCCGTTGCACATTACTGCTCCCCTTGGGTATTAAATTCTGGGCGAACTCATTCTACATATACTTTCAAATGAATAATCAATAACCACGTGTATAGTATCATGACGAATACTCCTTTCTTCCACGTGTGTAGGTCCATATTTAATACGATTATGCAATAACATTAAACTGATCATGCGCTTTACTCCCTGTAAATGGGTCTATTAGCGACGAATCATACTACGCTAATAAAAGAAGATTAACCCTGAAAGATTAACGCCTATAATAACGGGGAAACAATGTGTTTAAGCATGATATCATGATAAGGGAACATATACTACATCTTCAGCAGCAAAGATAGTTCCTTAGAAGGAGCATAAACTCAGAAAATGTATTATACTAATTCTCTCCCCGTATATATATATATATATATATATATATATATATATATATATATATATACATTGCATGCTTGTCTCACTCCTAAAATAGACCGAGGTACTTTTTTGAAAAAAAGATGAAGACCAGTATTACATTAAAATCACACATTAAAATATAATACAATAGAAAATGGACGACTTTTTTAATAATGTATTACAACATGTCTAGCTGTGAAAAGAAATTTATTTTTTATTGTTAATATGTATTTCATAGTGTTTGTTCTCAGCATCGTCGCGAATTCCAAGATTTTATTATCGACGAGCGTATATTATATGCATACGTTAATAAAAATCACTACGTTATATTACAGAATATCAATTAGAAAGTGTTTATTTTATAATAATGAACAATAAGGATATGTTTGAGTGTATATGTAACAAGAATCGGTTTAATTGCAGTTGTAATTAGTTATATATATATATATATTATGTATATATATATATATATATATATATATATGTGTGTGTGTGTGTGTGTGTGTATGTTTGTGTGTGTTTATGTATATTGGGAGTTTTACTATAATTAGCATATTAAAAGTGTGTTTTCGTGTTTTTGCTTTATCGTTTTTTCACTTTTGTTAGGTGTTTTTCTTTATGCCTGTTCCAGTAGAGTTCTTTTATTTCTCTGTGTTGTAACCGTCAGATGTCGGAATACTCTGTTTGATAAAACATCTCTATGCCTAAAATATAAGCAAACATGTAAAAATCATTTTGCTCGTAGCCATATTACATACCGACGTTAACATACCCGCTGCGATATATACAGGTGCTGAACGTCATGAATGCGAAAGGGGTAGGTCAAGAACAAAGCAAACGAAATTTTTGCCTAACCTTACTTATATTCTGTTACTACATATAGATAAAACAGTACCATAGCCGATACACTACGCCTAGATTGTTCAACTGATCAAATAAAATAAGTTAGCGGCATTACTATCGTTTTGCTGATTATACCAGCATTTTTTTTCTGTTATACTGGGAATTTTTCCAGGAGTGGGAGAAAAAAATGTTAGTCTGCTTGATGATAAAGAAAGTTCTGCTTTTCTACGAGTTACATGTGGGAAGCTCAAAGGTTATTATTGTTTTTGCAGACAGACATTGTTCTAACGACATCTTCTAACTGTAAATTTTCACATCTCTTTAAAAAAAAAAAAACATTATGAAGTGGGACTATCCTAGATCAAAAAATACTTTGCAATAGATCGGTACAATTAAACGTATCTATTTGCTATTAATACCAGGCAAGCTCACAATTATTGCATGACATTTCCCGCTTCGTCCATTACTATGATTGTTTATGTTGTCATAAAATGTTCCTTTAGCACAGTTAAGTTGAAGTTGTCACGTGTTTCTGTTCTGTTTGAATCCGTGAAACTACGTTATCGCCCGAAAGAACAGTTCAGATGTTCAGGGCTGCGTTAAACAGAATAACCGATGTGGGTACTGAAGTGAATAACTGAACATTTTTTATGTGCCATCGAGATGTCAAAGTTTTCGTTTGTTTCCAAAGTTTCTTTTTTGGAATTTATGTGAGTCATTAATTATTTCTTTGGCTCGTAAATGTTTTGGGGGAAAGAGAAAAACTAAAAAAAATAAAAAGAATAAAGAACGAATAAAAATACAAATTCAGGGAAAAAACACTCGAGTTTAGTTTATGCTAGATATATCAACAATTATATGATGCACTATGTGTATCCTTGGGTAGATGAATGACTGTTTTGAAAACGAGAGAAAATGTGTAAAAGAACTAAGACTGTTAAAAAAAAAATACATGGTGGGGATGAATAGAAAAAAAAAACAGTATTACGGACTTAAGAGATATATAGATAAATACAGCGAGGGAGAGAGAGAGAGAGAGAGAAAGAAAGAGATAGATTAGATGAGAAAGAGAGAGATTGAGAAAGAAAACCTGATGCGAGAAAATATTGAAAACAATACCAAAGATAAAATACTTGGTCAAATAAAAGTAATATGAAAATAAATAATAGAATATAGGAAATAAATGGCAGACACAAATGCTTTCTTTTCACAGTCTTTCTAAACATTGTTTACTACTTCATTCTGATCTTTTAAAAACAACCTTCATATTCGCCATGCTATACGAATATCGACCTTTCAGTAATCTGTTAACATATTTCTTGATTAGATTAACTTCAAACCGTTAATGAAAGGCTCAGGTTTTAATCGAACCGGAAACTGTTTATTTTCTCCGCTGAAAACATTAGCAGATTATTATTGCAGCAGATAAATGATGCTTTCTCTCCTAGCAATGTCGATTATCCCAAACAAAAAAAACAAACTATTTTCTGTCACGGAGGCAGGAAATCATCATCATCACGTTAGATGATGCATTTCGACACCGATTCACCAATTCCCATACAAAAAAATATCGAAAGTTAATAAAAAAAAAAACAAAGCTAGCGAAGGGAACAGAAACTGCGGTTGAAAAAAAAGAAAAAAAAAGGGGAGAAAGTCATAGGAATAAGCAGATTGAGCCATGAAGGAACATTGCAACGGGGTGCAAATAAAAGGAGTGCAAAAGGAAAGTATCATATTTAGTTGAAGAGAAACTGACCGATTGCTTAAGTGTAGTGATTTTGCTAAAGTCAGTTTTCCTAGTCTGAAAATTCTTTTTTATTTCTGTTCTCATTTTTAAGGAGCGTGTCTATTTATATAAAATTAAACTTGCTTCTTAATTTGCCTTATATGTTTGAATGGACGAGGCAAATATATGGGAAGGCGTCTGGTAAACCAGAAATATATAGAAAGTAATTGTTTGTGTTATAACGGGAATAATTTCCACACCTTTAAAATAAAACTGTTAACTTTGTGAAAGCCCGCGTTGTCAGTGAACTACTCTTCCAAACTTATCTATCTCCCTCGCTCTCTCTCTCTGTCTCGCTCTCCCTCCGTCTCTGTTTCTGTCTCTGTCTCTATCTCTCTCTCTCTCTCTCTCTATATATATATATATATATATATATATATATATATATATATATATATAGTGCCGGTAAAAAGAAAGTTCGCACCTATAATATTTTACAACATTGCATATTTAAGATAAATTGCATGTAACTTTTTAAACAACCTATACCTTATTTCAGTCACCTTTTATACCTGTATAATTTTATCTGTTAACATTTGACAATAATTTCAATATACTAGTGTTCACGTCAATTAAAAGAAAACACTTCAAATTGAAGAGGCCAAACCAAAATTAGCAACAGCAAATTCGCTTAAAACCAGCTAAAATCATTGCCCCTAAGTCAAAATATCCACCAACAGGCAACAAAGCGTCTCTAATCGTAATTGTTGTTTCAGGTTATACAACCTGACCTTAATTCCATATGTCCCGAATTCTCCTAGTGATCGTCAGGAGCTCATTAATCTCCACGTTTCTGGTTTATCCAATTGGGAAATCGGTCGCAGATTGAGATGTGAAGTGGAAACGGTACAAAAGACTGCGCAAAAGCAAAAAAAAAAAAAAAAAAAAGCACCGGCAGTGTTCCTGGTGCCCCTAAATATGGTCGTACGAGAGTTATTTCTAACAGGGAAGTCAATGCTCTCGAGACCCGCAGCCTAAAAACCAGATTTGAAACGACTCCCCAAATCAAACAAGAGTGCAATCTTGTAAAAAGTGCTCTCTTTCTACTGTTAAGAACAGAATAAAGGACTTTACTTTGCGAGTATATTCCGCAAGACGCAAGCCAATAATTTCTGTAATGATTCGTCAGATGCAATGAAGACCATGCCCATTCATATTGGTCAAAAGTGATTTTTACTGACGAAAGCAAGTTAAATAGTCTAGACAGTCATGATAGCCAGTGCGTCTGTCGGAGGAAAGACGAAGAATTTCATTCTAGGTGCTCAGTTTCAAGCTGCACGGGGGTGGATATTAAGTTTTGGGGTGGGACATTATTAGTACAAATGGTATAGGACCTATAGTTCGCTTGCAGGGTCGCTTTAATTCGACCAAATTCATTAATATGTTGACTGGGCATTTTCTACCTCACTTTGGCCGGAATTTTGATGATAATCTCATCTTCATGCATGATGTTCGTGAAAGTGCAGGATATTCCGTGAGTGGATTGGCATGCACAATCTCCAGACCTCAATTTAATCGAAAAAGAATGGCATTGCATTAAGCAACAGCTATGCAATGCTAGAATTTCACATTTGGAAGAACTATGGACAAACATTCATGAAAATTTGGACGCCCTTTCCCGGAGTTCTGCTGCAGTCTTATTTAAGGAATTTCCAAAACATTGCAAGCTATCAAATTGCACATGACCTATGTTACTAAATATTTACTTGTTCATTGTGTTCCTGTTGTAGTTGTGTTGAATTAATGTCCTAAAGTAACATTTAAATAACAAATTTACATTGTGTGGACTTTCTTTTTGCCTCCTCAGTTTGAAGTCATCTCATTTAAATTGACGTCAACAGTAGAATATTTAAATTAAAAGTCAAATATAAACAGGTAAAATTATAGAATAATAAATCAGCACTCAAATGAGGTATAGTTTGTTTAAACAGTTACATTATATGTTGCTTAAATTTGCAGTTTTTCAAAAAATTACAAGTTCAGATTTTTCCCGCATGTATGTATATATATATATATATATATATATATATATATATATATATATATATATATATATATATATATATATATATATATATATATATATACAATAAACTGTCTGAGAAAGTTTTTTTCTTATACATTCCGAAATGGTTGAGCGTATATTTTGCAAATTTCATTTAAACGTAATTTATACGTCTGGCAGTGTTTTTGATATGTTTTAATCAGAAACTTCTCCGATCAGTATTGACAACAATCCATCCTAAATTGTCTTTATATTCTTATATATTAAAATATTTTTCACAGGGGAATATTTAAAGTTGCACCGGAAAGGGAGATAATAAAATCTTAACATATTTTTCTTCTTTATAAAAACTGACTTCTTGTCATGTGGAAACATGCCCCATTAGAAGAGATTTTGATTACTGATCGAATGATTCCGTGTTCAATCTCGAGTCTACCTCACGATTTTATATAAAAACTTATTCTTATTAATGCATTAAATTTACGATAAAAAAAACAGGTACAATTTAAAATCGCCACATAGTATTACTTTCTTTGCATATTTTAGAACTAAACATTAATCAAGCGTGAGGTTTTAGAGTATTCACCGTCAATCCCATATATCAGCTGACATGATATTGTAAACAAACACAGACGGACTTTGATAGACTGCATTATAATTATTATTTATGTTAACTTTTTTTATGGGAGGCGAATTTGTTCATCAGGCAAATTATTCCTCGTATATATAATATTCAACAGAAGATTGATTCTACTATAATACACACGCAGTCTGCATAAATTAAAATATAATGTTTGAGCGTATTGTACGACAGGGCAACGTCGGGCGTCAAGCTAGCGCAGACACCCACCCACCTATACACTCACATATACACATATACACATATACATATATATATATATATATATATATATATATATATATATATATATATATATATTATGCGAGAATACCCTTTGAGGTATCCTTTTAAACTATACATTTGTGCATAATCGTCAACTTCCATAAAAATATAGCCTCTTCTATAATTTTTACACTTTAGTTCATGTTTTAACCAACAAAATTTATACATTGCTTATGAATTTAGCTTACCACTTTCACCGTAAAATATGAGCCATTTTTTAAAACTCCATGAAATAAAGAAAATCTTTAATGTTTCTACTTGTATTCCTTGTCGAATAATAAATATGCGAATTCTAACAGGGTTTCAATACAAACATTATATATATATATACATATATATATGAATACACATATAAACATATACACAACTAGAGAGAGGGAGAGAGATTAAGAGATATATTGATAGATAGAAAGGAGTGTGCTTCTTGTGTATACATGGAGATAAATAAAATGGAGATGCGAGAAAAATAGAATTACAGCTAGAAATGCTTATGCAAAATTCTATGATTCAATATATCTACGAGAAAAAGATAGCGCGGTCAATGGCAACGTAAGACTATATAAAAAAAGAAAAGGTATATATCGAGGGTGTAAAGGGCCAGTGGTAGAGAAGTAAGGGTAGCAACAGAAAGAATTGACCAAATTGAAAGCGAATCGGTACTGGCGGAAAAGAGACAATTATTTCGGACATTTACAACGAATGCCCATTTATGTCGTAAAAAAGTTCCATAAAAAAGTTTCTTCGTGTTGTAAAGTGTGTTCCCCGTCTTAAAAGAGTGATCAGGTTTAGAAGAAAATGAAAAAGAAATCGCTAACATGTGAATGTCGGATTTTATTATGCAAACACTTCGTTGAAACTCTTACTGTCGGTTCCCCTTTCTGATTTAGTCATGGTGGAACGGTTTTAATACTTTGGCTACGTTTGTTACTCGGTCATATTGAACTCCCTTTTAACAAGAAGCAGAAGCGCATAACTGATGAGGTAGAGATTTTTGTAGAAATACGGGAGGTAAACAGGGGAATTGATGTATTTTGGGGGAAAGTTGGGGCTAAAGCGAAGCCGGGAGATGTAATGAACTACAATAAGTACAACAAAACTTAAAGGAGAAAAGGACAAACAACATTTACCGAACGAAATATACGATTGGAAAGTGAGGCAATATCGGGATAACCCTATATAATCAAGTCAGTCGGAAACATACATTTACTAATTTATATTTGAATAATGTGAATCGTATGCATTTATGCTGCTCATAATCTTTCTCCATGCGTTGCTTACTTCCAAGTGTCGAGACCAACCCATTTAACTGCCATTAAAATATTTCGTAATACTAGGTACGTTCAAACCGTAATGCTTTCTATTTTTAATTCCGACCGAGCAGATTCTAAATTCAATTCTTGCGGTGACTGAGTTTATACATTAAGGACCTGAAAGTTCTATCACTTTGTTGTAGATATTGATGGACGTGAGAATAATAACACATCCTCTTTCGTAAATGTGCGTCACAAGCAGATATTGCATCATAGAAGCACTGCTGAAATGAGAATGGTGATTACTGTGTAACAAATACATTCAGAAGCACAAAAATTCGCTAGCTTCAACGTTATTAATAAGGTGGTCGTGGAATTTCAATTTTTTCAGTTTAAATAATAGTAGTCATTATTTTAGATACGACAGCCGTATTGCAAAGCTTGTTGTACATCCATTGCTCATTGCTGTAAAAAATGCATTGAGAATGATACCGACTTTTTTAGAAAATAAACTTGTGGAGTACAAGAATTCGCTAGATGTTTTTGGTACCATTCTCGTCTTCCTACCATTTTAATATTTTAAGTTTAAAAAATAGGGGGCTTTACATTTCGAGCGACCGCTGTTATTATGATTATTCAAGTAATTCAAACGGCACGGGCTTAGAAGAGTTATTTGTTGCTAGCTGGCATCGTGAGGAATACTAATGTTACTTATAACAAAATAAAGACTGATTTAATGAGTTTGGAATTAAAACTTCACGCCGTATTTCACTCAGAAAATGTTATACACTTAATTAAAACAATTCCTACAAAATACTTTTTAATTCGTGCTATTCAATTCATAGCTAACAGATGACAGCAAATACGGAGAAAAATTATTATTAACAAGTTCTGTAAAACGCGTGTTCTTGCGTTCAAACTTCTACCAACACTACGACAATGGCCTGAAACTAAAAACTGATAAGTTTAATAAGTGATGACTAGCGTTAACTGCAATCAGAAATCGGTCACACCCGTATATGTTATATAAATAATATCGATTAAAGCAACACGTACCTAGATGATTATTTCTATTATTTATTTCATCATCTGTGCGTACATTTCTATATTTATCAGGATCGCATCTGTTTTTGTTTGTTAGTAAAAGAGTTTACCTGCTCAGGTAAAATCTTATTGGATTAATACAAACCATAATTTATCCGCAAGTCCAGATAGGTTCGGTGAATTTTATCGATTTCTGTCTTTTAATTACGAACAAGTCACCGCATATGAAGGACGAAAACAACTTACAAAATGGTGAAATTCTTTTTGGAAGACCCTTGAATAACCTTGCAGAAAATTAGTAACAGTTCTTAAAACTTATGGGAATGTGAGCATTTAAAACCACAGATCAACAAAATTTGCTTACATTAGGCTTGAAAATCGTGTTGGATATGTTGGTTTGAAACATCCATATGGTTTTATGTTAGAGGGACGAGTAGGAATAGAAAATATACACTACGTCCTCAAATTCGATATACTTGGAAAAACACATGGAAAGAAAAGCAAATTCTTCGCAGTGGTTGTAGCAAATTGAGATTGGTTGTGGATTTGTTACAGGTAACAATATAGATTACAGATAAGTTGGGAAACTACTATGAATAAAAAATAAAGCAGAACAAATTTAACAAGATCCCTACTGTGAGAAAAAGCATGGCATGAAGGGAAGATGAAACCACTAGATTTCGGTATCTGGTTTGTACTCTAAAATTATATGCATTCATGCATGGATACACTGAGAGTGGTTATTTATCATGCCTTTAAGACGGAGCACATTGTGCAAATATAAATGTAGACATTGCAGTTCTGCATATGTAGACCGATTTACCTACCTATACAATGACGCTCTTCCACAAAGTGAGGCTACACACGCACACATATAGACACAAGCACACACCCACTTACACACCCACACACACACACGAACACACACACACACACATATATATATATATACGCGCTACAAATATATATATATATATACATATATATATGAATATTTATACGCTAAAATGTATATATATATACGCTACGAATAAATAAATATATATGTATTTATAAATATATATATATATATATATATACGCTACGAATACACATATATGGGTATGTATATAGATATATGCATATATATATGTATATATATGCATATATATATGCATATACATATCCATATATGTATATGCATATATATATATATATATATATATATGTACCGAACAGACGTTTAAGAAAACAGCAAAAAGAGAGAAACAAAGAAAAAAATCCTAAATATTTACGCAAAATCAAAGCCTAATTTCCCAACCACATCTGTGAAATTCCTATCATATTAATGTTATCCTGGAGACGGGTTCATACGGTATTTAAATGTGCGAGGAAGACGCCGGTATTTTCCCTTCAGGGTCGTTTGTTTGTATTTCAGATCACGATTGAAAGCAGTCAGGTGGAAAAAGAAAACACCCTAAAGCCACAATATTCCTTGTGTATAAAACTATTATTTAGTTTCCCTGTGTTCCTTCAGGCTTCTAATTTGTATTTTATTTATTAGTTATGCTCTTGTAGGTTGAACAAGAACAAGGACTTAAAATAAATATCGGACAACAAGGTGAACACAACGAAAAGAGCGATGTGGCGAATTTAATTTTGTTTTTACAGACAATTTCCTGAATGTATTTTGTCTTTGAGTTTAGATTATTCATTTATTTTTCTTTGTCCATTTTTCTCTTTCAATATTTTGTCTCTTGTTTTAATTATTTGTTTGCATTTATGTTGATAAGCAGGTCAAAATATTTTCGGAGGAAAGGGTAATAGTTTTTCAATTACTATATTTTTCATTCTCTTTTAAAGCATTCTCCCAATTACAAGAATGTATACACGCACATAGTCATTGCATGTTTTCGATTAACATATATACAAACACATAGGTTGAGAAAAACTTTATATATATGTGTGTAGATTTGATGTACAGTACAACCCGGATATAAGATATTATCATCCAGCCCCTACCGCTATCTTATATCCAGGTTACAATTATATCCAGAGTTCTTTTATCGGTGGGACAATGTACATTAACAAGAGCTCAAATTTTGGACCAGTGAAAACTATCTTCTATCCGATTTTCTCATATTCAGGTATCTTATATCAGGTTCTTTATATCCGATTTTTATTGTATATAGTAATATGAACATATTCTTAAGTATATTAAGATTTTTATACATATATATTTACAAAGCAAACTCTAATTAAGCTTTTCGAAGTCATTGAGCGAGTGTAATAGAACAATAAATAGAAGCGGGACATTTTTGTGTTGAACATATTTGTCGCTTGAGTTTATTTGACCATTGTGTCAAAGGACAGGAAACATTTTTATAACTCCACTAACTTTAGTTCAATATGCTCGTAATTATATCAGGAAACATGGATAGTGTGTAACAAGTAATTACATTAATTACTAATGTGATATATATATATATATATATATATTACATAAAAAATACACACACACAAACACACACACACACACACACATATATATATATATATATATATATATATATATATATATATATATATATATATATATATATATATATATTAGATTTCTTGTAGATTTCCTTTTGTATGCAAAATCCTATCCCGAATTTTGCTAATTCATACCATTTGATGAGAAAGAAAGTATCTCTTCGAAACTCCGCGGATTAAGGACTATCCACTTATCAAGTGTTTCCTTTTCAGATTAAATATATTTTTAACTCTTTTTCAAAGTTTGCTTAACATGTTTTATTTACTGTTTGATCTTATTATAAACTCCATCTCCTATTTGGTTTTATTTTTTACATCTGGTTGAGATTACTTTATAAATAATATTTCTTTAATATTTATAATATACTTTAGTTTTACCATCTTGGATCATTTTGGTAAATGTAATTTTAATTCTGCTTCTTATATATATATATATATATGTATCTATATATATATATGCATATATATACACACACACTCACACACACACACACACACACACATATATATATATATATATATATATATATATTGCAATTATTATTAATACACACAGAGAGACTTTCGGGTCAAAAGCACGTACACTAAAGTATCTGCTCTGATATTGTCCTCGGTCTATATATGAGAATTCATTCAGGACCGATACTATTTTTATTTTTATTTAATTATGAATTATTTTTTTTATTATTTTTGCCCTATACTGTGTGCCATATTTGTAGAGGCGGGGAGGAATTTACTCCCCCTTTAAAGCCGACATTTTCTTTAACTCTGCAGTTGTGGGGATGTTAATTATTATTATTCAAAACTTTCACTTTTTTTTTTATTAATACTTCACTGTACTATCATTATGATAACTATTGATTAATTTTGTTTTATTGAGGACAATTATCCTCATTTTTTATTAGTTGTTTTACGACGTTTCGGCCAACTATTCCTCTGGCATTCGTCAGGTGGTAACCGCGACGGATAGGAACTCTGAATCTCCTGACGACATTCACTGTAATTACTGCCTTCCGTAATTGTTGTCGTCTCACCACGTTGTTGGAAAAGTAAGCCTGTGTCGCAGTTGATAGAGACGTTGAATCTCTACGGTTATAGGTGAGAATTGTCTGAAGATAGATTTTTCAATCCTGCCCAATGCCGGCCAGAGGCTTACTTGGCTACAAACGTAGTGAGACGAAAAAAAAAAAAAAAACTACGGAAGGCAGTAAGTGCAATGAATGCAGTCAGGAGAATCAGAGTTCCTATTCGTCGCGGTTAAATAAAACAAAATACGTAAACATTGAAAAATAATCGGTATGCACTTTATGCACTCATCTTAGTTTATTTTTAATGTTTAATAAGTTCTAATGCGTGATATGTTGATAAAGTGGTAACGTTACCAGCTTTGAATGCTAGAGTTTTGCTTTCGATTCTAGCTGATGGCACCAAATAATTTTTGTTTTCATTTTTGAAATCACGACTCTATAATAATATATACAAAATTAGGACCGATCAAAATATCATATGTTAGCATATTTTACGCCCGGGCAAAGCTGGCTGCCCTTCCCCTGTTGTAAAACTCATTATTTATGTCTTTCTGTCTGTCTGTTTTACTGTCTCTATATATTAAAACTGTATTTCTTTCGAAACTAAAAGTGACTGAGCGAAGCTCGGATCCTGAATAGATTGGATACTTTTGGACGTTTATTAAACGGTTAAAATAGATTTAAGTTGTCAAAAAGGCGTCAAAATTTAAAAGAAAATCGTAATACATTTTGTGCATTCATCTAAGATTATTTTTATTCAACTCATTTGCGTGCCACATTGGTATAGTGGTAACGTCACTAGCTAAATACCACAGCTTTTCTTTCAGTTTCGATTGTAGCTGAGGATACACGCATATATGCATATATATATATACACATATATACATACACACAAATATATATATATATATATATATATATATATATATATATATATATATATATATATATACATATTTAAATCACGCCCCTAGAATATACGAAATTTGGACCAGTCAATAAAAATATTATATTTTATAGTATTTTACGACAGGGAAAAACTTGGCACCCCCTCCCGCGGCTAGTAATATATAAGCATGAAGATCCAAAATTAAACAAAAATAATAAGGGAAAATGTATACTATACAAACGATATATCGATGGATTAAACCATATTTATTTTTATGTAGATGGTTTATAGCAAAATGTAGTCCAGCACCAGAAGATTATTCAAAAATATGTAATAGATGAACTGTGAATAAAATGAGAGGATGTTAGACAAATATAGAGTGGGATACAAGCAGGTCCATACATATATCTGCCTGTCTCTCTCTATCAATCCTTCTCTCTGTCTCTCTGTCTCTATGCCCCTGTCTCTGTCTGTCTGTCTGTCTGTCTCTGTCTGTCTCTCTGTCTCTCTCTGTCTCTCTCTCTCTCACTCTCTCTCTCTATATATGCATATATATATATATATATATATATATGTGTTCGGGTGTGTGTGGGGGGTGCGCGTGTTGATGTAAGTGTGTGTTTGTGTCTATATGTGTCCGTGTGTAGCCTCACTTTGTGGGAGAGCGTCATTGTATAGGTAGGTATATCGGTCTACATATGCAGAACTGCAATGTCTACATTTATATTTGCACAATGTGCTCCGTCTTAAAGGCATGATAAATAACCACTCTCAGTGTATCCATGCATTAATGCATATAATTTTAGAGTACAAACCAGATACCGAAATCTAGTGGTTTCATCTTCCCTTCATGCAATGGGTTTTTCTCACAGTAGAGGTTTTGTTAAATTTATTCTGCTCTATTTGTTTCTTCATAGTAGTTTCCCAACTTATCTGTAATCAATGTTGTAGCCTGAAACAAATCAACAACAAATCTCAATTTGCTACAATTACTGCGAATAATTTGCTTTTCTTTCCATGTGTGTTTCCAAGTATATCGAATTTGAGGACGGAAATATTTTCTATTCCTACTCGTCCCTCTAACATAAAACCATATGGATGTTTCAAACCAACATATCCAACACGATTTTCAAGCCTAATTTAAGCAAATTTTGTTGATCTGTGGTTTTAAATGCTCACATTTTCATAAGTTTTAAGAACTGTTACTAATTTTCTGCAAGGTTATTCAAGGGTCTTCCAAAAAAAAAATCTCACTATTTTGTAAGTTGTTTTCGTCCTTCCTATGGTGTGACTTGTTCGTAATTAAAAGAAAAAAATCGATAAAATTCACCTAACCGATCTGGACATGCGGATAAATTATGGTTTGTATTAATTTAATAAGGTTTGTATTAATTTAATTTATGAGAATTTATTCTAACAAACAAAAACAGATGCGATCCTGATAAATATAGAAATGTACGCACAGATGACGGTTTGCTTGATCTGTGTTGGTTAATTGAAATTCTTGTGTGCAGGGCGGTTGCTCAGTTGGTAGAGTGCTTGCCTTGCATGCAAGAGGCTCGGGTTTCGAATCCTGAGTTCGGATGTGTCTAAATGATGAGTCCAAATGAGGGTGAAACTCGTGTCTTGGACTTCCGGTTCTTACCTCTTGTCATACCTCTTGTGGGCTGCGACGTTGTTTGGGTGTGGAATGAATTATACATATATATATATATATGTGTGTGTTTATATATATGTAGACATATATATATATATATACATCTTTAGACATTATATTATAGATATTTTTAATAGTCGAATCAAGCGGCATGATACATTCATTTTTACAATAATATGCAATTAGTATGGAAACGAGGCAGGTTAGTGTGTAGAAAAACTGTTATTAAGCCACAGCGAGAATGGTAATTTTAACAGTGCCTAATTATAAATATATGATGGTAAACTGACTGTGTTTACTACATAGTACTAACTACAAAAAAACGAAAGTGAGTTCCTATATCTTTTTCAACATACTAAAGTAAGATTAATATTATAGATAAACATTACAAACGAAATACATATTAAGGAAATTGACTGTTTCACGTTTTTCATATCTAGTGAAACGTCCAACATAATTAAAACGTTCACAGAGATAATGCAAAGCAGCGACGAATATATATATATATATATATATATATATATATATATATATATATATAAATATATATATATATACTTATGAAGAATATTATTATAATGCGTGTGTGTTTTCCTAATTTCTGACTGGTTTGAAAGTGGTTTTCGTTTTGTCTTTGTAATCAATAGCTGTGTATCTATTTATCTCTTTTCTTATTTTTACATCTGTTTTTACGTTTAGGCGTCGAATTGAATAATGGGATTGCATTAGAAACGATGGCAAACCTTCCATGAACAAGTGTGGTCGATTTCAGAGACACACCTTTGAAATCAAATATTTTCTTTTTGCATAAACTTTTAAGCAGTTCAAAGAATATTGACATCACATTATAATGATAGGACGACCTGATAAATTATATGATGTCGGAAATGGAAACAATTTGTATTTCAAAATATTCAAAAATAAAAAAAGAAAAGATATCACGACAAGATTAATAGATTCCGACAACAAAAGGTGTCCTCTTTTAGAATCCATTCCACATGAACACATCTGATAATTCTAGAGATAATATAATTGATCTGAGACCAGCAAATCCTTTAATCTGTAGTTAGTACTACTGTTACAAGAATGGATTTTATTGAAATGCGTTTATTTGATCTGTGCGTTTATCGATAGTGTTTCTATTACAAATTGAACATGATATAGAAGCATATAGAGTGTGGACTTATTATAATTTATTATATACTAGCTTGAAAATAAGATGTGCCTGTTTAATATATATGTTCTGTTACCTCTCCCCGTTGTTAAAGCAATTATAGTTTACACGTTTTACTCAGGCATAATTGTACATCTTTATTACAAAATCGCACATACCGTGTACAGTATGTAAGAGGGGGTACAGAGCCCAATAATTAATTAAAGTTGTAATCTCGAAATCAGTAACCAACAGTCTATTTTCGATCTTAATATAAACGCGTTTGTGTAACCTTTTGTATGTTCATGTAACTACAATCTCAACGGAAGTTTTAAACTTCGCCAGCGCACATAGAAACGCTAGGAATACACCTTAGGTTAATTTGTTGCTATCCACTTAAATATTTAATGGTAATATCACTCGACATTGCTGGTGTGTAAATGTAGATGCGGATTCTGCACTTTCAAACTATGTCTATATAACGACATTTATTCGTGTGCACTGCTCTCTTCCACAAGTTAACCCCCTAACATAGTCAGAAGATATTGTCATGTTATAAAAAAAGTTATAATCTATATAATTATAAAACTCAAATGACATTGTAACGATGTTGTAATACGATGCGGTTTATGACTTCTGGTTGCGCATGAGTACATGAACATACATCTATAACAGCGTAAAAAAAATAAACACAAATCGCTGGGCCGGTTTCGTTTGAACAAACGGACGTCCTTAGAAAAGCGAATATCTTAAATTTATTGAATAAAAAAACTTCAATATATGGAAATAAAACGCAACACGTGATTACAAATAATTTAACCTGTTTCATATATACGATACATATTATACTAAATAACCAACGCGACAATAAAACGTACTCTTTTACTGTGTACGTTTTCAGCGTCCCATTTTTTTCGCGTTTTTATTATCCGAATAACAATTGTTAATACTTTGTTCTTTTTTTTAGATCGTTAATTTCCGTATTAATTTTAACTAATTTTAACACAATTTTCTTACAAATTACATTTTAATCCGTTGACAGCCATAAGAACATTTTACAACGGCAATTTATCATCCAGGGCCCCCTTTTTTAATTTATTATCCATTTTCAATACACCTTTCTTAAAAACATTCATACATTTTCTTCTACACTACCAATATAAATAAGTAATGGCGAAAATATGTTTTTTTAAAATAAATCATCAACGCGAAGATAAAACGTATTGTTTAATGTGTACGTTTTCAGCGTCCCAATTGTTTTTTTTTCGCGTTTAAATTAAAAGATATATCAAAATTTTAATTTAACTTGAAGAATTATGGTATTAGTTGTGTGCACATTTAACTATACGTATGGTAAACGAGTTATAATTCAATGTCTGTAAGTTTTTGTTTTCAAAACTAAACAATTATAAACAAAACAACTCAAAGAAATCTATAACCTTTTTTCATTTTAATATACTTTCATAGAGATGTTTTTGTTATGTCACAAAAAAACGTTTTCTAATACATCAATTCCATAGATAATATAACATAGTGACCCAGCGAGTAACAGGTAGACTAGTAAAGCGTTTATATTTCAGTACGGATATACATATCTATGTTACATGATAAGGGCTGCCCCCTTTTCATGTAAGTATAAAAATAGAGAATTTAGTTAAAATGAAAATGAAATAGCAACAGACGGAATTCGAACCTCGTAATTTAGTTTTAGAAATAGATTACGTGTGAGAATTTAAAAATGTATAACAAACTTGTTTAGAATATGGATAAAATGTTTCAAGGAAAGAATGTGAACTATCAAGTTTGTTATGAAATTTTAAATTGAAAGAATGCAGCTTAACATATTGGAAAAATAGGTTAAAATTCCTTTTGTAGAAATAGGAAAAGTTTTGGACACGTATGTCCAGAACACGTGAAAGAAAGCACATGTTTTAACATGTGTATGACGTCACAGAAAATAGAAAGTTCTAGGAATAGAGAAAAAAACTTTAGAGTTAGGCAGTCAGTGAAGAAACTCGGAGAGACAGAGTCGTCTAGGAAGCGAGACGTCACTTCAAGAAAAACATTTAAAGCCTTGAATTCTTGGTGATGGAAACACGGCCGTGTGACGAAATAAACCATCATGTGTTTTGTAAAGCTCGTCTTGTCTTATGATTCTTACAAAAAGGTAAAGTGAAATTGTATTATATATTTGCATTATAAAATGTCTTTTCATACACATCTCGACTTCTCATATCCACAATGAGAATCTACATCATGTCTACACAATGTCTGAACTCTCTGAACACTATCCCTTCACTCCAAGAGTTTCTTTTTCTACACATCTAAGGAATGAACATTTAATATATAAGAATATCTCTAACATGAACAATCTCTCTAAGTCTCTTACAACTTCTCTCTCTCTCTCTCTCTCTGCGTCCTTCAACATCCCTCTCGAGAACTCTTACAACAACATCTCTTCTCCTTCTTCAATAGTATCACTTATAGTAAGACTCTCTCAATGAAACCCCTATATAACAAACAGTAATTTGGTGCCGTAAATGACCAGACCACCCAGCAAGGGTGGGTTAAAAAAAAAGAACTTCGGTTACTACGGAAAAAAAATTAAAAACACAACGTTTTAAAAGGGTCCAAAAAAATAAATAAATAATACCACGGAAAAGGGAAAAAGAAAGGGAAAAAATTACACGATCACAGAAATGCGAACAAAAAGGAGAACAAGACAAAAAAAAATTGAACACACACGCACACAGAGAACAAAAGATACAAGAAATATTAAAAAGAAAAAGAAGAAAAGGCCGATATGCCGTAAAAGAAATCCGTAGTAATGAATGGAAATATAGTAAACAAGTCACCATGCGTAATTTATTGATAAATGAGTTGGTTTGTTAAAAAAAAACACACACACATACACGCAAAGGCAGAGATTGGGGTCACCCAGTATTGTTTTGAAATTTGTATGGATTGTCAATTAGAAATTTGTGTCAATATGAAATCGTTTGTACGAATTGTTGAATTTAATCTGTCAATCAAAACAGGAATTTTTCAAAGGTCACATGTAGTCTCTGAAACAGCGTGTCAATTCTGTTTGGAAATGCGTTTTTGTGTTCATAGTTGAACTTTTCGGCTTTTGTGTGTTCATTTATTTTGGTTTTGAAAAAAGAAAAAGGGACACATTTTTGTTTTGTGTCAACGGACTTTTGAAATGTATAATGTAACGATTTATTATTATTTTTTTGTGTGTTTTGTTGCAAAATGTTGTAATGTATTAAGGTATTTTTTTATTGAAAGAGTTTTTATGATGTTGAACAAATATTGTATATTGTCTTATGTATCTAAATGTTATTGATTTTCACAGCAAGAATCCCAAGTCAGCAGTAAATATACCTTAGATTTAAACAGTCTAGGAGAAAATAAAACTAGTTTAGACGTATGGGTGGCTTACAGATTCAGTTAGAATTTTAGAAGGGGGCAAGAATTAAAATTACATAAACGGGTATTTAGAGAGTTGTTAGATGTGATAAGCCGTAAGAAAGAAGTTTTTGTTTTAGCATTTGGTTTTGTTGTTTTGTTTTTGAGATCCTAAAAAATTTTCTCCAAGAAAAGTGACTTGGTAGGGATTGATAAGCACAAGATGTGCCCCTATACGAAAAATCTGGGAACCTGGTTTATTAAGTGCTTAAAATAAGCTGGTTGCACGTAACGACTCCAAGCAAGTGGTAAGTAAGACGTGGCTTAATTAATAAACAGGCGTTTGAAAGAATACGAAAATTATTAAGGGGACCAGTAAACCGATGAAAGGTAGTCCCGAGGCAATCACATATAGCATAATGAAGTAAGAGACAAGCAAAAATATGCCGTAGATTACGTAAGAAAGATATAACCTTGTATTTTTTTTTAGAGAAGCATGAATGTGGGATACATCTGCTGGATCTTTGAAGCTCAGGTGAGAGAAAAAGAACAATCACAAAACAATCGAGCAAGTAGATAGAATTTAGGCGCAATTAAGGTGTTGGGCGCGAACAGTGTTAATTAGTTAGGGGTGATATTTCTAAATCCTCGTCGAAGTTTCAAGAATCCTAGCAAGGAAATCCGAGTGAATCCGTATGATAGAAAAAAAAATGTGTATCTTAAACTTCTGAAGCCAACCACAAAGATTTAAGTATATGAGCTTTAGTATGTCCCGAATAAGATAGTAATATAATAAAAAATAAAAAAAACAAAAGTTAAAATGGCATTCTCTTTAAATCGTAACTTAGAGATAAATATCTATTCATCTTAGAGAATGTAACATACAGATTAAAGACCATTTCTGAAAAATATCATACATATATGCATTTTTACGAAAATAGATCTATTAAGACTTGCTAATAGGTTCGTCCCTAATAGATAATGTAGGTTAGAAAGGCAGTTAAAGATTCGGAATATCGCCAATAGTCTTCCACATTAATAACATATATATATATATATATATACATATATATATATATATATATATATATATATATATATATATATATATATAAGTATTTATATATACCATTTAGAAAATGTACTTTGAGTGGGCGAGTTCCTTCCACATAGACTCGGAAGCAATTCGTTGGATTTTAAGGAAATTACACACAGATGTATCTAATGTATCTGCCAGTGTTGTTCGACCAAATTTGTACCGGAATATCTTCTATAAGTATCGAAAATCGATAAATGTAAAAATCCGATGATTTAATGAACTAGTCGATTTTGACCAGATGAAACACATTGTGAATCTAAGATTACAAGTGCATTTATATGGTTTATTACCAAATAAGCAGAAAAGGCGGCCATATGAAATCGACAGAAGTGATTTGATATGAGAGCGGCGTGTTCGTAATGAATGTTTGTGTTTAAGACACAATTGTGATACTTGACTGTTTACATTTAAAATTTAATTTAAGCTATTATTTAAGCCATTATGTATACAATAGTTTTTATTAAATTAACAGTAAGTTCTCTAGAGTGAAATATAGACTACAATGCATTATCGAATCAGTCACTTCGAGGTGGCATATAAAGGGGCAATCCGGTGACCTTCAGTGAGTCCCCAACTAGATCAATCGATCGATTTGATTGAAAAATTGGCGATTTCTCATATTTCTTGTACCATAAAAATAAAAAAAGTATGAATTATTAGTTAACCATCATGCGATCCCTATCAAAGTATGGCCCCCTTCTAGTATATATATATATATATATATATATATATATATATATATATATATATATATATATATATATATATACTTGTATGTATATATGTATGTGTGTACATGTATATATCTATATATGTATATATACTAATGGAACCTGTTGATATTCGAGAGGGGACTCATTCATATGACATTCATATGATCATTCTGTAGACATACAATGTAAATGGAGATGCTCTCATATTAGTGTGGCTTTTTAACTGCAAAGCTATTTATTTAAGCTAGCAAGAACGCTCGAAATAGCTGCTTAAAAAGCCGCTTAAATATGATATTGCACTTCTTGCAAATTTCGTATATATTATTATAGAGTTAATGTTCTATCTCTTTGTATACATTATGAAGTTGCGATTTCCTAATGCATACATATATATATATATATATATATATATATATATATATATATATATATATATATATATATATATATACCTTCATATGACTTGGGTGAATTAGCTTGAGTCAAAACCGAAATAAAAACTGATTAGACAACTTGAGTTCTGTCAGCCATAATCGAAACCGAAACCAAATTTATGAAGAATTCTTGATAAAATTATTTAAAAAAAGGTTACTCTAGTGCCATCAGTTGTAATCGAAACCGAAATCAAAACATCTTTGTAAAATTATTTATGACAAGATATGGAAGTACATAAAAATTAAACCACCCGGATGTAAGCAGAACACACCCGCTACCGTATTATTCAAATTTCATTAAAAATATGATTTATTTTAAGTGAGTTATTCTTTCATATTCTCCTTATAAAATTATTTACAGATTCGGAAACACTGCCTGAATATTCTACGCAAAACCATACGTATGGATACAGTTTTAGATGTTATGTAGATTCTCTTACAGTTGTGTATATAAGCATCCTATAAATATTAGCCGTACACCCACACGGATTGAGTTTATAAAGAAAGAGCACATACTGACGGTTTTAATTTTGTAGACGGATAACCCTTGCAGTTTCTGCATAGATTTCACGGATATTTATTTTCCGGAAGAGTATGTGTTTCAGTCAGGCGTGTTTATTAATATCAGCTAGGTGGTATGCGTCCTAACTCATAATCGATATATAGTTAATTGAATTTCTATTTAAAACATAAATGTGGCAATCCCGCACAAATGCTCTTTCGCATCTACATGTTGAGAATGTGCATCAATTAAACTAATAGTTTAAAATATAGGACGAAAAGCAGATCCATTGTTCGAGCGACCAGTATCTTACATAGATGTTTAAACCTATGTACAATGCAATGCACTTCTAATGTTTAAGGATAGAGACATTATTTCCTACAGAATCGTTACCATCGACAATGCCCATTCAAAACGTATTTTAAGGTGAATCATATAAAACCGTCATACGTCATTCTAAGTAGGCTAAGATGCATCTAAAATTATCTGAGGAAATAAAATTTGTGTGCACAACGATTAAAATGTTATTTTAAACTTATGAATGTGGAATATTAAAGTTTTACCGTTTCTAAGTACTGTTCATTATTTATGCTTGGCAGCTCTACCGACGGCTACAAAATGCTTCTCAGATTTTTAAACGTTTTTAAATAAGATGTTTTAATTCAATTAGCATCATCAATAAAAAAGAACCTTTACTAATGCTGCGTGATATGACGATCAAAGATGTATTTATAAAGAGACAACGTGCATTCAAAACCGAACTAGCAAATCCGGATAGCGACACCATTTCGCATTTGGTTTGCGTTGCAATTTGTTAATTTGCTTTTTTTTTTAGTATGTTTCTTTCGTGTTACTATTTTTTGTTAAATATGTTTGTTTCGTGTTACTAATAAAACAGGTAATTGCCTTTCGAAATCAATAAATAATATATAATGATATAAAATGAGAAAATTTACGGTCAAACACCACTTGATCTTTTCTTTGGTATTAAACATATCTTTTATACTATCGTGAAATACCATGTTTTATTACCTTGGTTTCAGTATATACTTGTTCACTGTGTATATTATCTCCCCTACAGGTGGATAACATACTACCACTCGAATTTTTGTCAGGAGAATTGTGTACAACCCCGTGTTTACATTACCTGACAGATCCTCACCAAACTTCGTTAAATATTGACATTCCTTAACTAAAATATAAAGATATGTTTTGTTTCCACGGACAAATGTTAATGTCATGATCACTGTAAAGCTTTTTTTTTTTACATTTTCACCCCAAACAAGGCACATTGCCACTTTGGTGTAGGGGGCTACTATCAGGGGAAACATCTACTGGTGTACTATGTAGGGATTTGGGCAGCAAAATGTTGGTTCACGTTGCATTTGAACTTATGCATGTCAGTACAGTTGGGGAAGCAGTGACCTGGAATGGAATTCCAAAGTCTAGCAGTTCTGGGGAAGAAACTACTGGAGTAGAAAGATTTTTTACATCTAGGGATCTCTACAGTGCGGGGATTGGATTTTGCAGCTTGTCGGGTCTGTCGAGGGTGTTCACGTCGTGGGGGCACAAGTGCTTGCAGTTCATCAGAACATTCACCATTAAAATACTTGTAGAACAGGCAGAGGGATGCAACGTTTCGACGATGGGACAGAGACTGAAGCTTAGATGCCAGTTTAGGGCCTATCAGATTTGCGACTCTGTTTTGAACCCTGTCAAGGAGCGAGCACACAGCTATGGATAATTCTGGATCTGTTTATAATAGATTGCCGATAGGAGGTTCGTATTATAGCAAATCAAGTTCGCATATCTCTATTATATTTCTTCTTTTTTTCTGTCCGTTTTACTTTATCTGCAAAACTACTGTGTTGATCTGCCTCACATTTAGCATGTAGATTAGTTAAGTTACGGTGCAACGTACTAAGCATTACAATATGCTTTCAATTCATAGATAGTTGTTAATGCAGATTAATTAGCAACGATCACAGCATTCACTGAATTTCTATAGAAGTTTTCTCGGAAGCTACTGATTTTATCCAATTGATTAATTCTATGACTCTTTTTATGATAAAAAAGCAGCAAACGTCACATTACCGTATCTGTTCTACATTGAGGCACTGATTAAAAATTTTCATTCTATGTAAACGTACTATATATTTACCTAATTTTTACGGTGTATAGAACCTAGCTGGAGTTCACTTCAGTTAGTATCTCGTCTTTGGTCCTAGTTCAATACTGTCGAATTTAATTAAGATTTTCTTCAATTTTGATGCATTAAGAAAATGCAATTTAATAGTAGTAAACAACTTCACAATTTTACTCCGATCTGAAATATATTTGTTGAGATTTAAGTTAACATATGTTCAAGAACTTCAAATACAATATGCACAATGAAGGACAAGAGTGTATTTTTAAACCTTTCCATAATTACACACCATAATATAGCCGTACGTCCGATTTAAGTTTTTGTTATTTTTTAAAACTTTCTGATGATATATGTTCCTCTCAACTGTATATGTTTGTTCTCTGATTTGTGTTACTACTGTTTATCTTTTCTGTATAGTTTTCTATCGTGGCTACCAAATCGTAGCCGAATATATATCACTGTGCGTGCTTCGATTAATGCCGTTATATTAAAGGGTGCCTCATGAATGAATTGGTTGTAATTTTCACTCCTTCCGAGTAGTAGCAATGGGAAATCATAATTTTCTGTTGATTTTCATTTCTGCCATTTCTATGTGTTTTCTTACTTTTCTGTGTCCCTTCTTTACATGGCATAAACTCTATACTTATCTTCTGCCCGTATGCAACCAATAATTCTGATATTTTTACGTGTATATATAATAAGAAGCTGAACATAAAAAAATAATATAAAAGTTTCCGTAAAATACAACTTTCTTACTTTCTTAATACAGACAGTGTGCCCCACTTTGAAGTCGTTATTTTGTAATAATGTATATATATATACATATATATATATATATATATATATATATATATACACACATAATTACTTAATTTGCTAACATAAAATTAATATACGAAAGTATAGATTTATGCGTAAACTTTAACTATTTATTTCAAAAGTGCTCATACGTAGGTAAAGCTAGTTAGTAAGTTATAAAATATATATGGCGATTAAGCGGTGAATACTAGAAAGCTGATTGGCTAACTCAAATCTCAATAGGAGAGGAGCATATAAAAACGATAAACAACCACAGAATTCGCGCATAAGCCTGACGAGACACAGAGTAGATGAAACGCTGAATATTCAGTGCAGCTTAATCGCCATATATATTTTATAAATTACTATATATATATATATATATATATATATATATATATATATACATTACGGTGTACATAACCTAGCTATATTTCACTTCAGTTAGTATCTCGACTTTGGTCCTAGTTCAATACTGTCGAATTTTTATTAAGATTTTCTTCAATTTTGATGCATTAAGACAATGCAATTTTATAGTAGTAAACACCTACACAATTTTACTCCGATCTGAAATATATTTGTTGAGATTTAAGTTTATATATGTACAAGAACTTCAAATACAATATGCACAATGAAGGACAAGATATATATATATATATATATATATATATATATATATATATATATATATATATAAATATATATATATATATATATGGTCTGTTATTTTTTCCTTGAAAATATGAAAAAAAAGAAATGCATTTTTTGCTAAATGCAAGTAACCTCTTTTCCCAAACCTTATTAACTTAGCAGATATTAGAAACTATATTCTTAATTTAAATACCTGGTTACACGTGCTACGCTGACATTGCAGTTAACAATAATTACTCCTTAGTTAATGATGCTAAAATCGTTTATCTGTGCGAGTTTATTCTCTTATTATTGTTCAATTAAATCTTCTATTTCTCTTTATCTCCCCGCTTCTCGTCCTTGCCTTTGGCGTTGTTATATTTCATTGTTTTAAACTAATTTACCCTTATCCTGATAGAATTTACCGCATTTCTCGTAGTTTCCCGTTTTTCCACAGTTTATTAGATATTTATTTCTTAACAATTACTCATTATCCTTCTGTATGTTTTTGTTAAAGTATGTCCTTAATTATCTTCTGCGTTTTCATTTTATCTTCCTTTATTTCCGGCAATCATTTCTCAATTTCTAGCGTTTCTGTTTCAGATCCATTAGCTATGTTCCCTTATATAATTGGTCCGTTCTATTTTATTTTCTATTTTTATTCATTGATTCACGATTTTTCTAGTTTTTTTTTTTTTTAATTTTTACTGAATTTATTATTCGATGCGATGAGTCCTTCTTAATTGAAACCCCCTTCATAGCCTATCTTAATTTATGTTTATTTTATTTTCCTTTCTTTATGATTTTGTTTTTATTTATCTCAAGTTCAATAGTTAGTAGTTTACTCATTTTTCTTTTTGTATAACTTACTTTTTTCTTTTATTTAATTTCCTAATGTTTCTTTTAATTTACCTCTCCATTCATAAGTATACATGTTCACCTTTTGACTCCTTTAACCATTCTAATCCATTCTCTTACCCTTCTTTTTCTCCTTGTCGTTTCTTATTAACTTTTAATTTCTTATATAAACAGTTTTCTTATCTATTTATTGTAAACTATGTTCTTTCGTTTAAATGAAAATTCTAATCTATTCTCTCCAACATCTCTCGTTCTGTACGTTTTATTCTACGATACTTTTTTGTATAAATCTGCTACCGCTTATACTTTCACTCTTTATTCCGATTACTTATATCTATCCTCCACATATGTATTGTTTGTGTTTTATATCATTTATTCACACCAACATGAAAATTAATTCCTGGCTTCATAAGACTTATGAATTTCGAATCCGTAACGTTATTTTGAAAAGCAGTACCTAAATAAGAACTAGACGTTCACCTACAAACAAAAAGGATAAATAATACCAAGAACTGAAATCGATTGCTTAAAGAATACGATGGCGAAATTACACACTATGAGGATATCCTCGACAGGTTAAAAAAATGTATATATATATATATATATATATATATATATATATATATATATATATATATATATATATATGTATGTATTTATGTATATATATATATATGTATGTATTTATGTGTATATATATATATATATATATATATATATATATATATATACGTTAACGACACCTCTATTGCACAATCAACAATTTAATCATTTGTTGTACTTCCGCTAAGCTCAACATAATGACGACATGGTCATATATAAATATATAACATGTATTTTTCTTTATAATTGCTATGGATGGTTGGTATTTGGAGGAAGATTCACACACCGAAGTTCCACAGATATATTTTTCATAAACATTTGCGACTCCCTCAAACACCCTTTTTGTATAGTATTCCCTAATGGATTTCTCAGACCTCGTTTTTCACTATACCAATGCCTTCGATTACACATACCTAAAATTTGCCGAAAAAAAAGAAGACTTTTTACACATCATACTTTTAACTTTTCTTTCTGACAATTTCAAGTATGTTTCTTTTATACTCAAGCGTTAGTCAGGTTTACAATTATTTTTCAAATTACCTTTTTGTACACTTGACAATTTTTATTATATTATAGATGTGGGATTATGCTAAAATGATGTATAATACTCATAGTCTAGGTATAAAGATGGCAGGTAAATAATGTTAACCCAAATGTCCCTTTGCCATACTTGATCACCCGAATGTTACAAAATGATTTATCGATATACTCGGACACATTTGCACCACATTTATATTACTCATTTATCTTTTCTTGCGATGCGATGTTCATCTATCGTGACTCTTTATATATCAACGTTCTATAGCCGGTGTCGACGTCGCGTCTTAGTAGAAAGGTAATATCATAATCCCATCGCAGATAAAACAGACGAATCCACGATGTTTCACCTAGCGAAGACGGTTGTAATTATTGCTGGGTATATTTTGAGTATTATTTTCAATTTTTTCTTTTTCGTTTATCGTTTACATTGATTTATTGCTCATCTTGCATGCCTTACTTCCAATTAGGGTTTCTAGTATATGTTTTAAAGATGTGCTACTACATTCGATATTCAACTATTTACTGATGTCCAAGTAGAGATACGTACACATTTCATTGTGCCTCATTGTATAATAGCTCTCTCCAAATAATGCAATCAGTGCATAGATTATTTTCTAATAATTATAGAAAGAAAATACTTTCACCATAGCAACACTAATAAAAACCAGGTGATCACGTAAGATATATTTATTTGAATGAAAATACGCAGCTGATAAGCATTGAACATTGATTAATGCAGAATTTGAAGTCATAAGACTGTCTTATATTTTAATCATCAAAGTAATCTTTTGCGTTCTCAAATTATGAGTATGTGTAATTTTAAAGGCAAAAATAATATATATGTTCCAAATAAGCATCGCTTATCCAAGCTTGAAGGCAAATCGAGTATAAGGCTGGTATACCTGTAAATTAAAACGATTAAACGCTCATAGAATTAGTAATAAGAGTTGTAACTCGTCAGATATTGATTACTTACGAGAACCTTGAAACAGTAAATTTTAGTAACACATGAAAACGACAAATTTATAGTAAGCCAGGAAGCAGCAAGTTGGTACTGTGTTTTACGGGCGGTTCAATTACAAATAAGTTGCTCATAAAAATTATGTCTTAATTTTATTTGTATGGAAATATTTATTTCATTGTGCTTAAAAATAGCCCGACAAAGTAAAAAGGAAAACGTTTACCCGTGAGTCAAGAATTTTTATCTTGTAGCAATTCCAACAGAAATTGTTATCTCTACGGTTATAAATCAACCCGTCATACATATATGGACAGCATTTGCCCGTGGAAATGCCAGATAGGTATGATTATTGACATAAAAATGAAGCAAAATTTTGAACTGTCAGGAATTGTGTCAAACAACATGTAGCCAACATCTTCGTTGAAATTAAACGTAAAACAACGTGAGGAGAGGTCACTAGGGATATCAACTACATGGGTGTTTAGTAAAGATTTGAAACCGACGCTACTGATGACGAAATTTTGATATATCGTGAGGCATGTATCAATTAACCCCTTACATTTAACGTTCCTTAATTATTAAATACTATGTTGGAGTTTTCTTTCAGAAACCTTATATACAAACTCGCACAGTCTAATCAAGTATTTATAAAAATTACACTTATACATATATATATGTATATATATATATATATATATATATGTGTGTGTGTGTGTGTGTGTGTGTATGTGTGTGTGTGTCTCTATATTAATGTGTGCATAAATATTGCCACATATTTTTGATACTGTCATTAAATATTGTGGTATGCCAATAATCCGGATATTTATCGGGTGTTAATTTGGGTTAGATGCGGTTGTGGTTTGTTTTAATTATCAAGCTGTCGAATTAATGAACTGTGATGTGGTTGTTTTAATTAAGGATCAAATAAAAATCTATGACGAAAAATTAATGAAAAATGCCAAGCATGCATAATCTGAGCTTAATCCTAGAATTTTAAAGTATTAGCGTGTGATTGGATAAAAGGTGTGAGAAAAATGTACAGATAACTACCGGACAAAGACAGGAAAAAAGAGACGGTTAAGTAGAGAGAATATGCTATTGAAGATAAAAAACGGACAAATTGGTGAGGATTAATAAAGAAGCCAACACTGCAAGAAATCTATGAAACAGGTTTTAATAACCACTTCTTTTCGGGGCTCATAATTTAGCATTGCCTCACGTCTATTAATAACGCAATTAAAACAAGTAAAAAATTTCCGGCATCTTAAGAACAAGTGCAGTAAATTAGGATTTGCCCTTCCTCCCACAAATATATATGCTTTGCTGTTTTACAATCGCGAGAGTTTCTTGTTTAATAACAATCTGACAGAGTATCATAGTGAATATATGTCGCTAGTTTATTTTAATAAAATAAAGCAAAATATATATTCTACCTGATTGGCTCCTTCTCTCTTTCAGTCTGCCGCCTCTCTCTTTCACACACACACACACACACACACACACACACACACACACACACACACACACACACACACACATACACACACACCCACACACACACACACACACACACACACATATATATATATATATATATATATATATATATATATATATATATATATGGGTGTGTGTGTGTGTATGTGTGTGAGTGTGTGTCTGTGAGCGTGCTTCCAGTAAACGAATCATAATTGTAAAAATAATTCTTTAAAAAAAATATTAGCAAGAATAATAAAGCCTTGGACGTTGGAAATAGCAGAATTGTTGTTCATTTAAAGCGGTACGCCAAGAAAAAATTATACATGATTTAGTCATTATAACTAGTTATGTTTGCCAATCTGTCTACTACTTGTAAGTATTATCTCATAAAGTTACTTTTATCGTATGCATAATGAAAATAAAAACTCATGGTTGAATACATTTTTTCATCAAAGTTGAAAAATTACCCCATAAATATATTGTATACATCAACTAATATTGTGTGTTGTAGCCTCCGTTTTCTTTCACTGTTCCCAGTCGTTTTGTATAGTTGGTCGCAAGGTTTTTTTACACTGATCCAAAGTTACCTTACCAGATTCCTCTATGCACAATTCCTCTAATTGCTTGATAATTTGTAGCTTACGCTTAACCTTCAAAATATTTGATCAAATTCTCAATAGTATTGTAATCACTTGATTTACATGGCTAATGGAGTAAACTAATACAATCATTTGTAAACTTATAATTGTAAGTCTTACGGTATGTTTGGATGATGGTCGTGTTAAAGCACAAATGTTCGACAGTGTCCTAAAAATTGCAGATTTGTGACGGTTCTTTTCTAGAACCTCCCTGTTCTTCTACCATTCATGTTACCATGGATAACTTTTAACTCAGGAACGCCATTGGATTAAAATAATCCGTACTTACCTGTTGTGTTCTTTGAGAATAGCTGAACTTTCGTTCCACTCGGCTAAATTACTTTTATTTTTACAAAAATTGCATATCTTTAAGCAACCTCTAACAAGTTTATTTTCGGTAAAATGTACTTTCCTGGGTGATCTTAAATATACATAAATACGATAAAGAGTTCAGCTAATGGTATCTTTACTTAAATCAGGTTATCACTCTCGACATCGGTTTAAATTACATGATGAGGAATTAAGTTTTTAGCACATGTTTGCCGATCCGTCTTACTGTGATATCATTTATTTTTACGCTCTTCAATTTTGGAAAATTGGGCTATGGTGTCACAATGATTCTTATATTTATGATGACATGTCCTAATGTGCACAGTGTAAGATTAATTTCTTTGGTAATTTTCCCGTAATGTGATGTTCAATCAATGTATCTCTCATACCGCTGGATAACACTAGACAATATTTTTTTTTTACTTTGTGAATGTTGTCTACATTTCTACAAGTGATTTAGGGTAAATTTTGAACTCCTAAATCAGGAAATAACATATGTTCCTTTCCATCAGGTGTGTCTGTGTGCTAAGTTCATTTGAAAAAACAACAGTGTGATAAAATGAATTAGATTTTTGTGGCATTATCAGCCCATTTTCGCCAATACACATCATCCTATATGATTTTTAGTAAGGTTTTTAAAGTAAAAGTGTTGGTTCAACAATATATATCGATTACCCGATGGAAATATCGATTACTATAAACTGAATGGTGGGCATTGATAAAGGTATGTAAACGTAACTTTCATGTTGGGACAGCATTAGTCAAACACCAGTGCTTGAACTCCTTTTCATCGAACTCCTTGAATGCTTAGGGGCAGGGAGGTTTCTTTTCAGAGTCCAACAGTAGTCAGCCATCATGACTGCATCCTAGCGACCCTCATACCTGGTCTACATTTTCTTTCATACCCTGCTCGTAACCCATTGAACCGAGATTCTCAGGAGACCGGTCCATATATGGAAATATATAATGCATCTTGATTCCTATGTTACAGCCCACGTTTCTGAAAGCAATCAGCATGTTGTCGACGAGTTCTGCGTACTTTCTGGTCATATTGTTAACAAAAAGTTATTCACTACCAGAAAATTGCCTTTCACGCTTCCAGTTCCACTTCATCTATTGAAATTTTGAAATCTAGTTCTCTAATGAGCTGATGGATCTGAGGACTGTCAAAGACGCCAGCTTTCAACTTCTCCATGGTTAATGCTGGAAAAGACTGGCACAATTAGGTAAAGCAGTCACTAAACGTGCCGAGAGCCTTGGTAAACTGCTTGATTAAGCCGAACTTAATGTGAAACGGTGGGAATAGTATTATGCCTCTGTCCACCAGAGGGCCGTTCCGTTATTTGCAAGGCACCAGTTACTCCCGCACAGGTTGGTTCTCCTTTGCGTAATGCTGAGGACGGACCCTACTATCCCACATGCACAGAACACACCAATACTTGGTTAAGCAAGACTGTTGTCCTAAAAAAAAATCAGAATTTTCAGGCAAACACTAATAAACCACTTTTCTCCAGGACATAATTCATCGTTGCTTGCTACTCTTTCAGTGTAGTAAAGTGAGCGGCCGGTACAGAGGCACACTTATTGCTGTTGTTAACAGAATACATTTCAATAATGGCTTGCTGCTGTCAATGAACAGTCTCAAATTTTGGGTTCGTATTGTGGCACCACAAGCTTGAGCAGAAGCTGTGTATTAACGGCAGAGAAAAAAACGGAGGTGTTCTTTATGCCTGTTGCGGAAGAAGTTGATGCGAGCACTATTAGAGAGGAGCTTATTTCCTTCAATCTGAATTCCAACAGTTCGCCAGAGTCGTTTGACAAGCTGAGATCGCGAACTTGATCATTCAAATGTTCTGGAAAAATGGATGTGAAGCATCATCTTTCAAAAAAACTTCCTTTTCTTCTTCTTCTTCTTCTTCTTCTTCTTCTTCTTCTTATTATTATTATTATTTTATTATTATTCATGTAATTTAAAACTGGAGGTACATTCGCCACTAATGACTGGACGTTCTCTGAAGATAGGCTCTGCGATTTCATCACAATAAACTATAGGCCGTGCGGATTGAATATCAGGATACTTGATGCTGTTCCGGTTCTTTCTGTTGATCCCACTCCAATCAACAGCGCAGAAGTCGCAGTAAACCATGATAATTCCAGAGTGCAGACTCCTTCTGCCATTGGTTCATCCACGCAAAGTCTTGGTGCATGCCTTGCACACCATTTGTGTTATACAAACTTTATCCGAACTTTATCCTGATCACCAAGTTTAATACCAACATACTGGTTTCCTATTAGAAGCAATATTGTAGTTTCCACATATGAATCAGAACACGTCGACTTATTTCTGCACGAGATTTAAACGCCATCAAAAGACAAATAGCTAAAAAGAAGAAATGAATACACACAAAAAGCAAAAACATCAATGGACACGTTGCCATTATAATAAAAAAAGAGAATTGTCAGATTTCACGAGCAACACATTAAAATGAAAAATCAAACAGCTTTAAAAGTTAACCCTGCACATAAGTAGAAAAAAGTATTCCACACGGCATTTTACCCCCGCCAACTCATTCTAAAATGCTCCACACACGTGTACATGTGAACAAAAGAGTAAAAAACACATGTGGGCATATCTCAAATACTTGACCTGACTGGGCAAAACAAATGTGACTGTTCACCCTAAACAAACTGACAGAACTCAAACAACAAAGTTGTTGTTTACCAGTGTAATTCTTTCTTATCCATGGTAATTTTTATTCTTGTATTGCGAAATGCACATTGAGTAGTTGCACTGTTTTGGAAACGATTGTGTGATTTCTGATTGATCAGAAATCACATTCGAATAATATGACATGTTTACATATTTAAACTGTTTAAAAGTACTAATTGCCGATCAGAAAGTGTGAATAAGTGTCTTGTATATAATACATTTGCATTCGGTAATTTTGAACTTTGATGAAAAAATTGAGTTGTACATATTATTTTATCCTTTCTAGTTAAAGGAACGTTACGGTATATTTCCAAATATCCTGCGAAATGACAAATATAAACTCGATCTATAACAAGCAATAACACGCCTCCAATGCTGATGCATGCCACTGTATATATGCTTTGCATATATATATATATATATATATATATATATATATATATATATATATATATATATATATATATATATATATATATATTACATAGATCTTCAAATCCATGATTTAAAGAGGTCAAACCTATTAATTCTGGTTCAAAGTCTAAGAAACCTTAAATGGTTGGTATACAGATTCCGAGACAAAAATCGCAATTCTTTCTCAGATAAAACACCGTCCTTGATTTTAAGAAAAAATGGCCAACAATAAACGCTGAATTTATGAGAATGTTAAAAGTAAACTCGCTATTTTTTGTTCATATGTGGAATTATATTGTGAGCTTGCCTAACTGTGGATTACCATAATAAAGTTGAGCTGATTCTAAACACATTTGATAGTATATTTTATGGAAGCCATAATGTACACTTGTATAGTATCTTTTTTAAATATAAATATCATATAAGCAGTGAACTCTGGAAAGTGAATGGCAAAATAGGTTATTCTTAGAAAATGAGCACTTGCCTAAAAGGTAAGTTAATTTACTATGCCAATCTATGGTCATCAATCCCATGAGTTATGTACTTTTTAAAGTAGCTCGCTTTTTTATATGTTAAGAAGCCACATGCGAAGATGATAGATGCTTATTTGTAAATTCTCTGATTTTTATAGGAGATTTTGTTTAAGTAATAAGTACAGATCTTCATTAGGATTAACATTACATAAAACGACTAAATTCTTTAATTTTTTGTAAGTGAAATATAACTCAGTTAACTTGTATTTACATCGATGCTAAAGTTTCAAACTGTAATCGTTAAAGTTTATGTGAGTTTTTACATTGTTTTCAACAATTTTTACATAGAAGTCACCACTTATCAAGGGCCGGAGGCCACTCGGGGTTAAGGGTTATTGCATGTACAGTAATCAATGGGGCAATATCGTAGTAATCGTCAGTAATGGACATCTGACAAAGTGTCTTATTAAAGGAGCGGTTCATCAGAAACCTGTTTATGTTAGACTTGATGACATCAAAGTTTTAGTCAAGTGGGAAACAGGCAAACGAAAAAGAGTTCCACAGGCGTGCACTTCTAAGAAAGAAGCATTGTTCATGGAGTCTATGTTTTGATTTAGGCACAGATAAAGAGTGGGGAAAATTACTGAGAGTGGTTTCAGCTAGACGGATGTTTTTCGTGAAAGATTGGCGACCAGAGATTAGAGCTCAGACGAGGACTTGCCATGGGAATAACGATAAACAAAGACAGGCATGCAACGTACTTTCTGTGGGAGAGAGGTGGCAGCGAAGAGAAAAGGGCATCCCTCACTAGGCTACGAAGTCTATTTTGTATTCTATCAAGGCAGGAAAGACTGTTTTTAGCAGCTTCCGGCCAGATATGACAGCAGTACTCCATCCTTGGGCGTAATTGGCTTTTATATAGATATAGAATTGCATCAGCAGTGAGATAATAATTAATAGCATTGTGTATAAACGTGTTTCTTATGTTACTTTTATGGCTTCTTTACCAACCGATTATCGAAGCTGCACTAACAATAGACGAGTTAAACCGGTTTTTTTCCAAACGACAGATTTTCACGGGAGTATGAAATTCATAAGCGTTTCCCCAGTGATATGGGTTTCACCGTCAGTGGAGATGACGGCATTATGTTTTTACTTCTTATTCATGGAGATGCCGACGTCATCCTACATACAACGCCTATTATTACCTAATAGCCACCCAACTGGTCTTGACCTTGCTTAAAGTTGCTTAATTCGGTGATCGCATGAAAATCGGTGACGCAATGTGATTATGTATACAGGTCATAATTCCTAAGATTATGAATCATTTTTATTTTCATATTTGTAACCATAAGCGTTTGTTTCCTAAAAAAAAACATTTATACATAATGCTATCAATCTTCTGAATACGTTATAGTCTGTTACTCTAACGTAAATTAAAATATAAAATATTATGGATTATTTAGAAACATGGCGCGCCTCATATTTTTATGAAAACTTCATCCAAAACGAAATATATATATTTCGATTTTTGTAACACTCTTGCTTTTTTTGGATTGTCATATTGCGAACTAAGATTCTAGATTTTGCGTTATCATTATTGTACAATACAATTCAATATTGGGTGTATCGTATTAATTACTGAATAGTGAGAAAATTGCAATCTTAATCAAGGGGATTATATTTAATCTCTTTATTATCTAGCAGATATCTTCGATATTAGGTCTGTATTTTCATGACATTCTGAATTGAGCTTGTCCCTCCCGTAAAATGTTAACATCAAGAACTCATCATATTATAACAACTGCAAAGGCAATTATCTCGTTATATGCGTACCTAAAACAAAATATTTAACCGAAAATAGATTTCTAGAAAATGTTTCTATTTGTAGAAAGCAATACCGCACAGCTGCTTCCCAAATCACTACAATATTTCCGTCTTCAAATCGCTGGTCGAAAATATGTTCTCCACCATATTGTGTTCTACTAATTCCATATATCGTTTAAAATTCTCTCTCGGCATTGTTCCTAATCAATACGCCTATTTTCTAGACGCATAGCTCCGAATACTGTAGTGATTACTATTTTTTTGCCGAATTTTCCTTGAAACCTACACAGGATTGTGCCAGACGTATGAGAAATTATACAAACAACAACCCGTTTATGAATTGCGCAAAAGTTTTGTATAAAAACAATTACAAACAATATGTTTATTAAAAATAAAATCAGTAAAATATAAGAGCATGTGTTCTCTATACAATAGTTTTGCAAAGAAGAGGAAGCAGTATATTTGTTTAGCATTCTATAATTATATCAGACAAATCATCAAACAGAATTGTAGTAGCAAATCAAGCGCTGTATAATAAATAAAAAAAGATCGAGGAGTAACTCAGCTTTACAACAAGAAAGCATTTCTCATGATTGATAATAACATTAAATCTAAAACAAAGAAAATGGGAGACTGAGCTTAGAAAGTTAAAAGGTACCAATGTTTCTGGGATGCTGAATAGATATACTGAGGGAGTGAAATTCATATTAAATTCCTTTAAGTGTGACAGTCAGTAGAAACATTATTTAACTAAAGTTCAAATCAGTTAAAGCGACAATACATTTCTTGAAACATGCATGAGTTATAGTACGCGGATTCATAGCGGAACTATACGTAACACCGCGTTTTATAGACCAATCATGTCTAAATTGAAAGAAAAAAACGTATAGCGGCTGCATTTTAAAAATGTAACACGTAATACTATTACACAAATATATTAATGTTCATTTATTATGAATACGACACAGAAGTTAAACATTCTGATGTATAGCTAATTAAATCCGTTGGGAAATTTGCAATTATAAATGAAAAAAAAAACGAGAAAAATATTTTCTCCATGAATACAAAGAGAAATTCCGCTGTGATACCCGAAAAGAGAAACATTCAGACTATTATGCATCCTGTAAAGAATTCTTTGAAAATTAATATTATTTCATTATTTGCTCTTTTTGTAATGCCTTTGGCTATTTTATTTCTCTGGTGAAATTTTTAAAAAAAAAAAACTCCCCTGCAAAGTTGGATTAGTTTAATGCATTGGTGGTGCAGTTTTGAGTACCTCATTTTAATTTTTTACTAGCGGAGATGTTAGGAAGATACGTAGTAGGAATAATGGCAGCATTTGGCATGCAGAGTGGAATATACAAGTTGAATATACATCTCGTCACAAATCACGCTTCTCTTTTTGTTTTCCTTTAATCCTCACATTCATGAGCGATGTTACTGATACTAAGTTTAAGACTCGTAAGTTTTAGGGTTTGAATATATGCATATAACAGTGGCTGTCAGATAATTCTTAGACTTGTGGTAATAACTTTTAACTGATTGCTGCAAGTAGTTTTACATTGTCTGTAGCTTTTTTAATGAAAAAATAAATATTTATTGATATAATTCTTGTAGTAAATGTATGACTGCTTGCTACATTGCGGTCTTATATATATATATATATATATACATATATATATATATTATTTTGTAAAACAGTGTATATAACGTGTTTATGTATATGCATATATGCGTATATATATATATATATATATATATATATTTATGTATGCGTATGTGTGTGTATGTGTGTGGGTGGGAGTGGGTGTGTGTGTGTGCGGAGTATATGAAGAAGTTGCTTCGTGTTGTCTAATGTTCATAAATGTTTGCATATATACATTTCACATATTTACAGTTCAACGGGAAATATACCCTTTTTTCCGAAAACATGCCCTAACAACAAAAGGGCGAAACATCTTCCGGGGGTTAATATTTTGTCCAACTGGGAAATATTACCTTTATTCATCTCGGATTTTGGTTGATGAATCTACGAAAAGCGGAAATGAACATTTCTTCACACAAAACGAACAGTAGACTCCGGTTATATTTTCAGACAACTTTTATTTCACTGCTCCTCGTTGGAAGATTGCACGCTTGCCTTAGCCTTTGCTTCACCACCGTACAGAGCTCTTACAGGTCCTATTTCCAACAATCCAACTCTTTTCGTCCGTCTATCCCTCTCTCTAACTCTGTTTTGTTCTTTCTCCGAACTCTTCTTTTATATATGCAAATATTCCTTTGTGCTTACGTCATTTACATTTTATTAATCTAATTGTTTTTACTTTTCTAAACATAATACTAGTTTCCGCTACCAGGCGTCACTCGGATCGATTAAAATTAATAATATTTCGACCACAAGCACTGCTTGCCATAGTTAACACAATACGTTGTGATCTCAGCCAAAGGTTCAGAACATTACATTGATGTTCACCATATAAAAAAGCGGTATATAAACCGACCTATTTTTATGATAAACATTATGATGTTGTGACAATATGCTGACCTACAATAGCTGCCGACGTTATAAAGACAGTTGTAAATGATCTGATTTTTACTTGTTCTAAGTAAGATTTTAAACAAATAGACAATTGTTAAATATCGATGATCGATTGCCTATGCTGAAAGTTTCCAGGCATTGCTATAAAGCTGCACTTTACGCATTCACTACAGATTCTGAAATATTTAAGTTATTGCATGGGGCAAGTATTATTAAGTTCTGACACTAGTGACAATGTTAACTGTGTAATATCAATCTGTTTTAGAAAGAAGAATTATGTCTTCATATGCCAAAGAAAATCCGTTTTATATCAAATACTTATTTTGGAGGTTTCACTTACATTAATTTTCAAACTATCATTTTGTGAAATACTAGATTTTACCGACGTAGCATACATAGGTTGACCCACTTTTCAAGCTGTTACATACCCATAAAAAGGTTATAATAGCAGTTGCCATAGAATGAAGATTTACATAATGAACAAAATAAAAAGTAAACACACTATCTTGCTAGCATAGCAGAGATATGCGACGAGAGAAGTTATATATTACCTAGTATAATTATATACCTGATTTTGAACCACCAGTATACAGACGATTGACAATCAGAAGTAATTATTCTTTAGCTGGATGTAAAAACGATCCTTAAGCACATATACGAATTACTTATGATTTCAAACCGATCAGGACAAAAATGAAACATGATTAAATAAAAGGGTTCGTTTGACGATACGATCAAATAAGGAAATTCAACACAACGTGTCAATTTAAGAAAAGGCACATGAAAATGGTAGAGGGAAATGCTGCTAAAAAAATATCAGAGATAAAATGTAGTGTAACCATTAAAAAATACATTTTCATTACCCTCTTATAAAAATTACGAAACATAAAATGAATGTAGTATTATATAATCACCCCTTAAATTCACACACGCACATAAACACACACACACACACACATATATATATACATATATATTTGTGTGTGTTGTGTGGGTATATACATGTGTATATGTTTTTGTAACGATCTTATATTAAAAATAAATACGTATAAATAAAAATTACGGCATTTTAATGTTTATCTATAGGAATAAATTCGATTTTTTCAGTCTTTGATTTTTAAATAATTTAGGAAAGCAATATTTATTATTAATTTGTTTATTTAAAGTATAAAAAGTATTTTAACTAGAAAGATTTGCGAGGTGACAGCTAGCTGGCACAAACTTTCTAGAAATGCTATCGATCAACTCGTAAAGATATTCTTCCCTGTTAAACATTGAAATTTTATATACAAATCTTGTTTAAAATTTGCAATCTTCTGTTTTTTCCTTTAAAGATAAGTGTAGAATAAGTACGCACAGTAAGTGACCGGCATACGACGGCCCTAGGACACATTTGTTCATGTTACGATGCGGAATACGATGTTTTATGTTTCTCACTACTGTTTACTGTAGTATATACTGTACTGTATTTCGTTACTAAGTTTAATGCCTTATCCCGGGGTTCTAATGTATTTAAATAGCATAACAAATATTCTTTATGAAAAAAATCACAGGTGATCTACATATTCGCGTTATGCCTTCTACTCGCTTTCAAACGCCCCATCTTATACGCAGTTTAAATAGTTATTCCACCAGCGACAGATTTATACATTAATAACCCAAAGCATCTCATAATATGTAGCTTGAAAAAGCTTTTAGAAAGATTTCAAAAAAATCACAAAATATTCAATAATATATAAATAAAAATTCAGAAAACAGAATAATAATATCCTCAGTATATATCTATATATATCTATATATGCATCTATATATATACATACGTATATATATATATATATATATATATATATATATATATATATATTATATATATATGATTATATACTTATAATTTTTATGAAAAAAAGATTCCAACCGAATGCGCATTAGAGCCTATTATTTTTATTTTCATTTTCAAAACGATCAGATGAGATAGATCATCATTACCATGATTGTCAAACCTGATTATAGAGGACAGTTTTAGATGCTCATATCAAGCTCACTTCAGTCGACATTAATCCGTTTTTTATATAATTATAATCGTTTTTGAGACATTCATAATCAAAACAACTATTTTCAAAAATAATTTAGTCTTTATTTTATCAGTGTTATTAATCTGTATGACTCGGCATTTGTAGAAATATGCGATGCAATCTCGTTAACCTATCGGTTCTCGTCACATCACCGAAGATAATCAATGTTGATCCTTGTCACTGCCAGATGGGTGACTAATTTGGTAATTCTTGGATGATGTATGCAGATGGATGTGGACACCGCCCTGCAATAGCTGCAAAGACTAACGTCGTCACCCTCCAATAACGGGAATAGACATGTGATTGCCGACTGCTTATGAATCTCATACCGGGATGAAACTCCAACTTTAAGCAGCAGGCGATTGAAAACGCATTAGTTTTCTGGTGTGTTTTTCATTTAACTTCTTTGTTGAAGTGAAAGAACTTATTACGTCCGATATTATCGAATATTGTAAAGCTTGAATCGATGTGCTCTTTGTGTGCATTTTTTTCGAATCTTGAATAGAGCACTGCCACATATTCAAAAGCTGGTTGGTAAAGTTGCCCTTTACTCCTGATTTTTGATGAAACACGGCATTAAATCCGTTGCCAAGTGGGATCATTCTGCAGCTCCGGGTGATATGTAACTGCTGATGCAATTCTCTACCGGTATTAAAGCCAGCTACTTCCAGGGATAGAGTACTGTTGCCACATCTGGGCAGAAGCCCTGACAGAATTCCAAATAAAATTCGTAGACTAGTGAAATATGTTATTTTCTGCTTCTTTCAACCTCTTTTCAACAGAAGAGACATTACGAGTCTATCTCTGCTTTATCGGTATTTCCATGGCAAATATTCATTTGAGCTTCGATTTATGGTCCCCCTGGGCAGACTTTAACGAAAAACACCTATCTAAATGAAGCCACTATCAATAATTTCCTCCATCCTTTATACGGTCCTAAACCTAAACGCAGATTTCATAAAAAAATATTCTTTAGTAGGCACGCATATGGAGCTTTGTTCCGTTTCCCAACTGACTACAATAAGGCCGGTGTAAAGTCCAACGTGAACAAGTTCTTGGTGGGCCATCTCCATAAGTAATCTAATTTGCCAAATTCCCACTATTCTCAAAAACCATGCCATTTTCACATTGACTACTGTACACTCATTAACCTTAACCTAATATCAAATCGCCTCCGGGATTTGAAAAGCGGTGACACTTTTGTATAAAAGAAATGTAAATCATGTAATGGTCTGTAATTTATTTATATATATTTTAAAGTTTTTAGTTGCGTGCAAGCGACTCTATGAATCATTCGGTCGGTCAGTCGATCGGTCGGCCTGTCGGTCTGTCCGTAACACTTTTGCGCTTGACCTTTTTGGTTAAGATCAAAGGTATGCGTTTAATTGATACTGTTCTTAACGTTTTAAGCTTTTCTTGGCCTTTTGGCCAAGAACAAAGTGTAGTATCTGTTCCGGCAGATGCTGCAAGCTATGACTAGCTATGACTAGCAAAGACCAGATGTGGGGGCAACCCCACATGCCTGACCATTAACCAGCTCCCATTTCCCACCTCTCGGGAGCTCGTCCCCTTTTTCCCTTCCCCCTCCCTTCACTCCTCACATTAAAAATCGGCCTTGTGCCTAATTTGCTCGGTGGGGGAGCAAATAAACACAATCTGTTCCGGCAGATACTGCAAGCAAAGACCAGATGTGGGGGCGACACCACATATAAGACCTTGGTCAATGTAGGGGAAACCCTTCATACCAATTGTCACTAACCAGCTCCCCTACTCCCGGGGGAGTTGGTCCCCATTTCCCCTTCACTGCTCACATTAAAAAATCGGCCTTGTGCCTAATTTGCTCGGTGCGGGAGCAAATAAATACCGCTTTTCCTGGCCTTTTGATCGGGATCAAAGTGTAGTATCCGTTCCGGCAGATACTGCAAGCAAATACCATATGTGGGGGCAGGCACACATATATGATTTTGGTCAATGTAGGGGCAAGCCTTCATACCAATTGTCACTATCCATCTCCCCTAATTCCCGGGGAGCTGGTCCCCATTTCTCCTTCATTCCTCACATTAAAAATCAGCATTGTGCCTAATTTGCTCGGTTGGGGAGCAAATAAATACAGCTTTTCTTGGCCTTTCGGCAAAGATCAAAGTGTAGTATCCGTTCTTACTACATGCTGTACTTATTATGATATAAGTGGGGGATTACTTTTCTTTATTAATTTAATGTAAAATAATCACCCACTTTAAAGTCAGTCTCAAAGCCATTCAAGTCATTCTCCAGATAAAGCAACTTGTTTTTGAAGGATTCCAGTTATCTTTAAGCATTCAAGTCATTCTTAAAGGCAGTAAATTTATCCTTAAGTTTATTAAAGCCATTCTAAGTAATTTACTTTTTATTTATTTAAGACATTTCAGCCCAGTTTTCGATCATTTTAGTTTATCTTTAAGAATTTCATGTCAATCCTACATTCACGCATTCATTCATTACACGAGAGCACGCGACTAATGGCTATCGGCCTTGCTTAAATAGAAAATGTTAAAAGGATCAACTATTAAGACTTATTCCCAAAACTCATGTACAGAAAGGATAACATTTATGGAACTGTAGCAAGTGTTTTTTTTTAAATATCAGCCGTGATTTTTGATTAAAATTAATATTAGTAAAAATAATTTTAAAAAAATAATTTTCATTATTCTATTAATTGTACAAATACTTTAAATCTATAATGTGATGCTCGCTCAATATATTTTTTTAGCTAAATCCTTTAATGTCAGATTACAGATTTAAGACATTCGTTATGAGCTGAAAATAATCGTGTCTTTTTCTTGTTTCATTTAAACATTGAATTTTCGGTGCTATCATTGTCGTTACATTGTGCTCTTTTTCATCTCTGTTTTCACATGTACTTTAACCTTCCGTGTTTTTCTTTAAAGTTATGTGTAGTTTTTTTCTCTTTAATATTTTTATAATTTTATCTTCGATAATTTTATATATTACATTTGCATTTTTCATTTCCGCCTTTTTATGCTGTATGTTATATATTGCTTACCTCTTTTCCTCCTTCTTCCTTTACTTTTTAATTATTGCCCTTATTACTTGGATTTATTTCAATATGTAATTTTAAACGTGCCCACTTTCTTCTTGGTTTCGGCAAATAAATGTCGTGTTAAACCAAAAACAAAACTGTATTTTATAATTATATTCCTACCTTCCTTAAGGGGGAACGTCTATGTTTTATACAAATGCAATTTTCTTTTATTACCACAAGCATTTCCAAATATGTAAAAGTTTACTTAAGCTTGAATCCTTTGGAATTGACAATTAACTGTTATATGCGTGTTCATAAAAAAACGTTCTGAGTATATTATTTCATTTAAGTGTAATGTAATTTATTTTTAAATATGCGATTGCATTTTAATAAAAGACTATTACGTTTTTCAGGTCCAGACTTTAATGTTAACTTTTCCGCGATAAATGAGCGTCCGATTATTACATTATTAAGCCAGGTCTTTCTGCTATGCGTAATTGTTGTAAATAGCGTGGTATTGATTAATTCGAAATTTGAATGGATCTACGAGGGGCGTGCAATTATTAATGCCCCTGACCCCCTTCACGTTGTCTGATCTAGCTGTAATTTAGCACGTGCGATGATTTATATCTCTACGGGTTATGTGGCAAATTACAGATCTGAACTAATTGTGGTTTCTGTTTTACAGGTGTTTGAACTGAGTCAGGTGTGAAATGAAGCCTGTTGAATGTCGAGCAGTGATCCGGTTTTTGTATTTGAAAGGACGCACACCACAGGAAACTGTTGATGAAATGAAAGAAACTTATGATGATAATGTCGCATCATATGACCTTGTAAAACGCTGGCATCGTGAATTCAAACATGACCGGAAGTCTGTAGAAACAGCCCTCAGACCTGGTCTCCCCTCTTCTGCCATTGACGAGGCATCTGTCCGTCAAATTGAGGCTGCCATTTTTGAAGATCGGCGCATTACTATTCGTCAAATAGCACAATATATCAAGATTAGTACAGGGTCTGTGGAAACTATCATTCATGATCATTTGCATATGCATAAGGTGTCTGTCAGATGGATTCCCAGGTTGTTCACACCATTCTAGAGTGGTCGAGGATGAACTTGGAGATGTACCAAGAAGATGAGTCAAAGTTTTTCAAAGGACTGATTCCACAGAATTAAATCGGGGTCCATCACTATGATCCTGAGACCAAATTCCAGTCAATGCAGTGTAAGCACTGTGACTCACCACCACCAAAGAAGGCAAGGGTGCAGCCCTCCGTTGGCAAGGTCATGCTCACAGTCTTCTGGAACCAGTACGGAGTAGTGATAACAGATTTCCTGGCAAAGGGTACCACCATTACAGGAGCCTATTATGCTTCATATTTGAGGAAATTAAGGGAAGCTATCAAAATCAAGAGGAGGGGCAAGATTAGTAAAGGTACCCTCCTCCTGAAGGACAACGCTCCGGTCCACAACTCGCATGTCGCCAAATCAGAAGCAGGGGCGTGTGGTTATGAAGTCTTCCCCCATCCTCCCTACTCTCCTGACCTTGCACCCTCTCAGTTTCACCTCTTACCAGCCATGAAGTTGTTTTTGAAAGGAAAGTGTTTCCCAGATGATGATTTCTGAAGTCACGTCGTGGTTGAATAACCAACCTGGAGTGTTCTACAAAAAAACGGTATACTGAGCTGCATTAAACGATGGGAGAAATGCATAAATCTGGGTTTTTCCTATGTAGAGAAAGATTAATAACTGTTCCAAGTTACGTTGCTCTACTGGTTTGGGAAGTGGGTCAGGGGCATTACTTGTTGTACTCACTTCGTATATAAGTTTGGATGCGTCGAAAGTTTGTAGAAGTGCTCAAATATTTTGCTCAGTTGGTAATACTTAATCTAAATTGTCAGCAGTATAGGAGTACCGTGTCTGTGATTATATAGATTAAAGAGATTCACATAATTCATTTACGTCCGATGGTTTCGATGCGATAATCTACCAGTAGTTTAAATTATAATTTCATGCACCTTAGTCTTTTCTGCTTCAATATGAAAATAGTTGGGTTTTTTTTTTCTTTTCTGTATCTTGAAATGTTATTGGATTTGAAATTTGAAATATAATTCGCATTACTACACTCTTATAATAAAACACACGCATCCCATATAAATTACGTCAACGCATATTTCAGTAAAGTATTTCTATCTTTTCTAACGACTGAGCAGTCTATTTTGGCATCGCTTTCTTTATCCTTTGGTTGAACTTAATTCTAGAATAATATCCGGTACTTCAAAAAAGATAGTATGTGGAAGGTGGCACTGTAGTAAGTGAAAATATCTGTGTAAAATGATTGCTTTCGCGCTTGTGACATACAGGTTGCTCGTACATACCGGTAATCAGTTACCCACGCTCACTTTATTTAGGCAATCGTTAATGAATTCTCACCTTATTTGGTCAACAGTTAATTAATTCTTATTTTATTCAGTATTAGAGAAATTGATCAATTGCATTAATTGCCAAACTAATTTTTCTTATTTATTACGTTTCCGTTTTTAAAAGCAATAATGTGTGTACGTTTTTTTCCGTTGATATATAACACCCATCTTCGAAATACCAATTTCTATAACGTATTAAGTTTAAAATCATATTCTTACTGCTAAGCTTATAGATTAAGTGGACGTAACTCAAAATAATATATAATTTTTACTCTTTCATTTTTTTTCCTCGTTTAATCCAAGAATCTCGCCGTCGGCAAGTAATTTAATTTAAAGATATTAACTTATCAGTCTAGTGACACATTTTTCTGTGTTTTAATGTTAATGTGTTACGTTCAATGTTTTTAAGAAGATATTTAAAATTAAATTAAATTGTGGATGCTAATGTTTTTTTTTAAAGTATTTTCAATACTTTTCCTTTAGATAGCAGTAAACTAAGCTTTTAGCGAAGTAGGTACGAAGTAGAAATGAAACAGAGCGCGGACGCGCGTATGCAAATGAATAGGAAATGCGATATAACGTCACAACAAGGAAAAACTAAATATAATAAATAACATGTGCACAGACGGAAGGACGGTCGAAATCAATGTAGAGAATGAATGGGAGGTGAGTGACGTCACAGCCGTAATGAGGTCACGCGTGGCGGAAGAACGGAGTATAATGGTATTTTCTTAAAGCCTGAAGCAAGAGTTGAAGGTCTTTCTTATTTCCCATTATGTGTCTCCCAGCCATCTGAATCTACAACTTGTGGGTCCAGCTTGTATACATATTAACCCGAGAGTAAACGCGTGAACTACGTAAGAGAAATATATTGGAGACATTTGTAATTCAGGGATTTATTTGTTGAACCTGAACCAAATCGAATAACCAAAACCGTGTGTTTATTACGTCTTTGCTTGACTGATAGTCGATCACTTTATCTCATTAGGATGTTGCCAACTTTTTATGCGAAATCACAAAGTAATTTATTTATATTTCTTTAGTGTTGTGGCACGAAATGATCACTGAGAAACACTGGAACACGCGTAATGTCTAGACAAGGGTATTAGTAGTTACACCAATGCGGAATACATATAGAACGAGTGTTCTAAAACTTATATAGAGTACTGGTACAATAAAACAAATAACACAATTATAAAAAAGTACTAGTCATTAGAAGGAATAACACACGTTATAATCTCACTACCAGAACGTGCTCCACTCAAAAGCCGGAAAACTTCGTTAGTGGGGTTTCTCCAATATGACTACCCAAAACATTTGCCTTAATTTGACAGTATGGTTATGAAAATACATACACATCGCTTTTGCCATTATCCCGGGAAAAGGGGATGTGACACGGGTCAAAATATCGAATGAATAATAAGCGCCCGTAGAGGATCAACGGTCAAGCTCTAGAAAATTAAGTCTGATTAATCCCGTAGTCATTCACCGGCCAGCGCGTCTCAGACAACGAGTGATAAAGTTGCGCCAAACGAAAGATGGGACACAAGGACTCGAGTGGCATGATACGCCTTGCAGATACGCACTTTTAGTTTGTACTTTTCGGTATATTTGTACAGTTCAGAACGATCATATCTTGTGTATGGGTGAGTCTACACCACAGTCCCCTCCCAAACTTTCTCCCACATAAAAAAGTGATGTCTGTCCTCGAGTAGGTTGGGGTACGTTAAGGTTGGCGTCTCAAAAATGACGTCGATCGGCTCTTTCTCTTCCGGAAATGTGTCGCTACTGACATCTGCATGACATTTATTTAACGTATTTTGGTGTTTTTTTTTGTAGTATTCCTCGTACCTTTTGTGATACATAAAATATCACCATGTCTTTATAATTTGATTAAATGTATATTTCTTTAATAATATCATCCATTTAATTATTGTCATCTAAATTTCGTTGCGCAAATTCAGTTATTTTTTACTCTTACATTTATACAAAGGAACACAAGTGTTAGAAACCGGTATCGTCGAACTACCTTCGTATGTCTCTATCCTGCTTGCATTTTGTTTCCTTTTTTCTTAAGGCTTTAACCTCTTTCTGATTGCGTTTCGGAATAAAGTTTTTGATGCTTCCCTGATTGTAATGCATTTAATTTGCTCAATTTTTGTAATTATTCTTGTTGTAGTTGCGTTATTTCATTTTTAGCTATTTTGAATTCTTTCAACGTCATTCTTGGTTTGCTGTATTCAACGCTTTTCTTGTTTTTAGTATGGTCATATTTAGTTGTTATACATTCTTAGCTTCATTTCCAAAGAATGTTGGTACCTTATCATATCTTGAACTTTAAACTGACATATTTGTAGGTCAAAAAATGAGAAATGTCAAAAGTTTAAGGTTTACACCCTGACCCCCCCCCCGTTTAAAGAAATCGCGGAGTGTTTTTAGTACAAACCTAATTAATTTTTTAACAACTCGTTCAAATTTACTAGTAAAAGTAATTCACCTCGCCAACAAAATTAGTTTTAACGCAAGTCGCAATGCAAACTTCCTTGTGATTTCTAAAATGTCTGTTTGTATTTTTGTCCATGCATGCAAATTTATAGCAAAAAAATCTGACAATGCCTGCACATGTAATGTAACTTTTAATTAAATAGCTTTACCATTTCTCTAACTTTTCATTGGATTTTTTTTTATCTAATTCTATTTTGGCTCGGCGATTGATTTCACAATATAAAACATTATGGCTAAGTGTGCTTCAATGTTGCCACATTTTATTCCGAGAAAAAGTATAATTTTTCCCAATGTAACTCTCCATACCGCTAACATGGTTTTGCTCGTATTTTCTTTTTGTTTCAGTATTGTCCGCTCGTTTTTTTTTCTCTATTTTTCAGGGAAGTATTTTATTTTTACTGATAATGTTGTTGGAAATATTTATTTTCATTTTTAGTGTAGTCGATTTTTCCCATGCAATTTCCTAGTATGTACTAAGGTTTCATTATGTTTTAGAATCGCGAAAAATAAGAAGCCTTCTGGTTATACAAAACATTGTCTTATAAACTTCGTCAGATACCGTCAGTAACAGAATCCCAGACAACAAGCGATGCACTTGCTCCATCTTAAGTCATGGGGCAAAGCCTAAAAGGAATGACCTCCTATTATTATGCAGAACATTTATATAAGCCAGACTGCTGTAGGCCATCGAAATTGCCCAGTTTCTGTCGGCCAGATTGTAAAGAGAAGAACCTTGCTTGGTGGAATATGAGTACCTTTTTGGGTCAACGGTATTTACCTCCCCCTTCAGCGCGTTAGCATCCGACAAAGACGTAATGTGGGATGTGAATTAGCACTCCTAAAAGGGTAATTTTGGCTTTACAAAAATAAATCTGAATATAACCTTTGACATTTTCCGGTGAGCAACCTCATAAAAAAGCGATGTTCTTGTACAACCTGAAAGACAGTAGATAAGGCCTTAAGGGTTGACCTCGTAGTTACTCTAAATAATAGTTGACTGACTCCGACATCTAAAAGCCACACTAATGGTCCAATTTCTTTCAGACTGATTCTTGATGTGAAAACTGCGTCTGACGTGCTACGAGAGGCACCATTTTGTGGAAAATACCGCAATCCCCGAGTTAATTGTCGTATATATTAAGTGTAGACGAGTTCATTTGTATGTAGATACAGCAAACACTAACATTTATTTGTGTGTGTTCTCAGGAATACATAAAACCCGTGAATCGGTACCTCTGTGTATTTCTATAGTTCGGAAGAGTTCATGACTTGTCTGTATGTCAGTCGCCAGAATTAGTTAATACTTTTATATGGTCTATGTATTTTTATCATAAATAAAGTTTTATTCTGCACATACATTTTAGTACTATTCAGCCTTTACCGTTTCATATATCGTGGATGTTACTGAAATATAAAAACTCAAATCATGTGTGTAGACTCTAGTGATCCAAATTTCTACATATACTGACTTGTATTATTTTGTTAAGACCAATTTAATTCGTTGCTATTGCGGTTTTTATAAAATATTTTATTGGATGCGTTTTTATTGTCGGAATACTTGGATTTACGATTGTAAGAAGCAATGGTAATCCAACATATGTTGTTGATCGAGTTTCCTTGGAAAATATGTTGGAATAGCAAACTATCCTTTTCTTTGGTATGCATTTTTACTAAGGCTTACACCATTTCCTCTCCAGAATTTACTGTTTTATTACTATTTAAATAGTTACTTCTTGAATTAGCATTATTGCTACTTGTAATTTTCAGATTTATGTTTCGAGTGCTATATTTTTTGATATATTGGTAATGTTTTCATGTATTTTTTATTTTCTCTTATTTCCTCAAGAGAGTAATAAATACTCTGATATAGTCATTGATTGCTGTGCTTTTTATTATTCTCGATAGTTTTCATAGCAAGTATAGAACAGCTTAAATTATATTCATTAAAAGAATGGGTAGAGCATTTCTTATCGGGAAATCTTTCTGGACACATTTAGGAATTTCTTTCCAATTTTACTTTTCAGTACCTTAATATAATGCGACGTATACCAAATTATGTGTTTCAATTCTCCCTTTCATTGAATCATAGAATTTAGTGTCATGTTTCTTATATTAATTTTCGATATTATGATACCCGTTATACATTCATGCTGCGAGGAAATACTCCTTGATTTCTTATATGTTCTTTTGTTGTCATAATTATTGCTAAGTATATGTTCGATAAAGTTAGAAATCATGTTATCTTGTAATGCTATTGATTAATTTTGGCTTTACGCATACTGAAGTAGTATTAACCTTTATATATATCTCGTGTGTATTTTCTTTTAATGTAGGGATACATCTAATGAATTTGTTATTTATATGCGAGCTACTACGTGTGTTTCGAAGGTTCAATTTTTATTTTTTTGTGAATAATCTTCTTAATAATAGTTAATACGTTATTTTATAGAACTTTTATATCACCTTAATAGAAGCGAGTATATTTAAGAAGATAAAAAAACTTGCACGGACTAGGTGATGCTTCTGCAGAGTCTAGACAACCATTTAAATATCGTTATTTAGTTATTATTTGTACCCATTTATCATTATTATTGATGTATATGTAATCTATATCTTATGGTAATGAGGTAATCTTCTGATATATCACGAAAAAATGTTGCGACTGTTACAGAGTTATTCGGATATGTTTTAATAGTAATCTGCATTGTTAAAATGTAGAGAAATACATTTATTTTGTCGTCGATATTATTAAAGAAGGACTCGCTTAATTAATCCGACTAAACCGGAAATAGATAAAATTAGCGACGAATTTCTTTCCAGATTCAACAAACAATAATATTTTCTAGAATTTTATAAACAAGTAAAAATTATCTGGACATAAATTAGTGAGTGAATATTGCCGAAGAATTCATGAGGTTTAATAATAGTATCGGATGTGCTCAAAATAAAAGAAATAAAAACGAGGAGGATTTCATTTGTAATATACTTAGAGAAAGGAAAATATATGATTTATATAAATCAACACTAAAACCAATATCGGCAATGGTCATATTAGCTAATATAATATTTAAATGTGTAACAAAATTGATCCATAGAGATCAACACTGTCCGTATCTGACTGATGATGGTGACATGGAATTAAACTAAACAAAAACTATAAAATGTACGTAATATTTTAATTAAAATGGTCCCTGTTTTATAGGTCCTGCACGAAATAATCAGACTTATCCTTAGATAAGATACACAGACTAATAAAGAAAGTTATACATAGATATAAATTATGGAATGCCTTGTGTGAGAATCCAAACGGACGCATGAGTTTGTTTCGAAATTCTATAATACTTTCTGCAATCAAAATAAATTTTGTGCAAGTGGACTTCTTATATTCAGATCGAGTTTTGGTCATATATGTACAATAGTGTTGTGTCATCGTCATTGACTTGCAAGCGGAAATCAATACTAATTGTCGTTAAGTCATTTTGGTAGTCATGCACGAAGATGAAAAACAATTGCTCTATTTACACTTCGGATTATTGTGTTAAAACTTTGATGGCCAAATTATCAGTAAAAGATGTTATATTGCGTTACCTTTAGCTCATCGATCATTATTGTTTCAGGTTCGTATTCATCTTTTTTTCACAGATATATTGTCTGTGAAATAAATAAAAGCAACCTATTACTGAAATCAGTACAACCAGAACAGCGTGAATAAAAACATGACTCAAATGGGAGCGTGTAAGAATTATATTTATATTTGTGAAAGAAGGATACCAATGTGTTTTCTGGAAATACATATAGTAAAATAAAACCATAGACTTCATATGTAGATACATATATCAAATAGGTAGACATAAAAGTGATGAATTGACAAACACAATTGAATCTCATTCGCTTTCCGCATTAACGAAATTAAAAAAAAATTGTGTCCATGCATTTCATTTTATACTTGAGGCTATTATGATCAATCATGATGACACACGCCATGCCAGTTGAGATCCCATTAGTTGGAGTTTTCATCCAAATCTTATTTTTCTAAAAAGACCGTTGAAAAAAATGTATTCTTACACAGCAGTGTAAAAATGTTCGTCCTAGCAAAAATGTATAAAAAACATATAGTGAGAAATGCGTAATTGAGGTCACAGGGGTTCAGTACGCATTAATTTAGCCTTTGGTTGTCGTCTATTTTTTCTTGCATGCTAAACAATATGTCGCTATTTTCGTTTGGGTAGGGCTTCTAGCCTTACAACTTTGTTTATATTTATGACGATGAAATGTAAATAAGATATATTTATGACGATAAAATGTAAATAAGTTCCAGAATAATTTCAATGTAAATAAATATTGGTCAAACAAAAGCATATGAAGCTTAAGTAAATGTTATTTTTAGAAACGTGATACTTTATAGCGACACATGTTTGGCAATTCCTTAGTCTATATAACTATAGTTGCAAAAGGATGTTGATACGCAAATGGGCTGATTAGATATAGGAATAGTTTCTTTGACAAACGTTTCAGTGTCTCTATATCAAAGACTCTCGATCTGTCATTCGACTAAAAACTGGGCACATCCCTATATACAATTCTCTTATTGTGTCTGTATTATATACGATAAATTATTTTAACTCTGTAATCAATGTTTCCTTATGCGAGAACGTATAATTTGTATTAGTTGGATAAATTAATTGTTTTAGTTCTATTTTAACATCTTTCTACATGCTGTACATTTCAAATTCTTTACTGCACTTTTTCGAACTAGAAATATTAAAACAAAAAACAAAAAACTAGATAAACTAAAAACTTAAACAATACCTCTTATCATTCCCTGATGTGTTCTCGGGTAGAAATATTTTGTTTTTCCTTTGGAATAAAATAACACCCAAATCGCCCATTCTGTTAAAAAGAACATTTAAGCATGAATTTTGAATATTTAATGGCAAATAACAGAACATTATAAATAAAACCATGTGCAATATTAAATGTAATAATATCATTGAATTAAAAAAAAAACAATAAAAAATAATAGTCGATTACGTAAGTACGCTTTTTGTTGCAAAACACATAAGTTAAGTTTTGAACTTGTAGATTACATAGACACAAGCATTATACAGTAACGGAGCGTTCGTAGGATGAGGCGAATTAAATTATTCTTGCCGTACCAGTTAGCGATGCGTCGGCGAGAATCAGACCACTTCTCTGTTTGCCGAGATTAGGTATGGTGCTGTTCAAACATAGAATGTCCACCATCTTAGGTTTTCTTTTCACTTTGGCTAGGAGTTGGTGATCGTCAATCGCATAAGGCGAATCTATCAAAGCGTTCACAACGAGCTGCTCGCATATTTTTCAAAACTTCGCAAGTTCGAGTGAAGTGGCTTTGAAACAAATCAGGAATCTTGTGGATATCATGTTGGAGAGTTTAATAAGTAGAATTAACTTGAAATGAACTGTTTTGAAACTCCAGTGCAAAATTTCGCATCTATCCATGTACACCCACAAGCACACATATACAGGGTGGAACGAGAAAAGAATTTACATGATTCCATATCGGTGTGATGAAAACCGGCTTTCATTTATTGTTACAGAGCATCTCCACACTTGCCAAATGTGAACGAATCCCAAGAGCGATAGATCATTCTCTCATATCTGAAAGTGACTCAATTTGTCACAAGACTAGAGATGCGCCGCTGATAATCTCATTAGATATTTGCACATGTAAACACAATTAATGTGAATCACATATCTATTAAAAAAATGTTTTTAAATATATTTAATTCGCAATTTTAAAATTTCTCGGAAAAAGTCTATTTGTGTATAATGCTAGTAACACCCGTTATTTTTGTTTTGATTCTATAAATTGTATAAAATTTGATTTTTATGACTAATACGTTGTAAGAAACAAAATGAAAAATAAGTAAGCTTTCGTAATGCTTATTAGTAAACAGTAAGCCTCACATAAAATGTATTTGATTTTTATGAAATCTGTCTACTTATTTCCTCACATATAATTCTGGAAAAAATAATTTTAAAATATAAAATTCGAGATTACATTTAATGTGTGATTTAAAATGGAAAAAAATCACTCAGCTCGAATTTAACGTAAGATTTTAAAACACACTCTTTATCATTTGCATGAAATCAAATTAAACTAAATACAACCCTCAGTCCCAGCACAAAAGTTAGCACCTCTATTCCAAAATACACAACACATGTTTTCATTAGTTTAGAAGTAAATTTCATGAAGACAAATATATACACATACATACCTCACATGAATGGATACATACGAAACGTTATAAAATGTTTTCAAAATAAGTCTTTCGGATATGAGACTTAAAATTGAATAGAAAAAATACGCTGTGCATATATAATAATGCCATTATCATTTTCAGCTTAGTTTGTGGAAATGTAATAAAAATATAATATATTTTATGAGATATTCTGCAACAACATATAAACATCTTGTTTGTAAACTCCATTCTAGATACGGTGACTTATTAATAAATGTGAACGAGAAGCCAAACTAAATGCAAGATGAAATAGGAAGACATATATATTTTTTGTTTTGTATCAAATATGAATTTTTCTTGTTTTTACAATGTAAAATAATAGGTTGAATGTTTTTCAATTAAATTTTTTTTAATGACCATAACGTTTTTTACAATAAAATCATTCAAGGATTATTTGGTCTCATAGAAATCCGTCCAGGCAAAGAATAAATCCACTAGATGTAAAGAGGTAAAAGAACTACTCAACATCAACAACTTTCCAACGATAAGTGTTAGAATTAAGTCTGACAAAAAAGACAAAGAGAAAAAAAAACAGTACTTCTTACCTTTTTTGTCTGAAAAAATAGCGACTGGAATGTGATAACTAAATTATATTATAAATGAATCGAGAAAGAAATGCGTACAAATAAGCTTGTTACGAAATTTCAGCCGCTCGATTCTCATGTAAGCATTTGTTGGCTTAAGTCTATTTTTGGATAAAGTACATTTTCATGATGTTATTAAAAAGTGATTTTAACTCGACACAATAAAAACAACCACTGTCCGAAAGTACTTTATGACTCAGTACTAAATATAACCAACTAACTAATTAGTCATAAAAATCAACAATGCGCTTAAAAATGATGTTTTAATTTATGCAGATTGCGTATGTATCATTATAGAATGGACTCATAAAAATAAATAAATAAATAAATAATAATAATAACATTAATAATAATAATAATAATAATAATAATAATAATAATAATAATAATAATAATAATATCGTGCATCGAATTCCGTTTGTGTTTGTTTACAATAAAATAGCTACTTGATATTTGGACTTGACAATATTTATAAAGTATTTCTTATAAGTAAAAAAGAATAATTCTTACAGCGAAATATTTTACGTTATACCGAAGCAGCTAACTCCAGTGTAATGTGAAATATTCTCCTGTATTTGTTAATCTATAAGATCAGAAATAACATTTTTAAATTCCACTTGTTTTTATCTATTTTCGATATTTATTGGATGAATTGCTGTAAAAAAGACATGTTGCGAGAAGTAAAAATTATTTTGTATCACATTTTCACACGACAGCCTCAGCCGTTTTGGAACATATGAGAAAAGAACTCACACATACAAAGTGACTTTAATATAAAAGAAGTAAACATGAAGATAGAGATAAGAATACAATGCCCAACCAAACTATAAATATCTCCAGCAACAGGACATATTTACTGAAATACATATATAGGTAATCACCAAGAGTTTATATATATATATATATATATATATATATATATATATATATATATATATATATATATGTATATATATATATATATAGAGAGAGAGAGAGAGGCTTATATGTAATATACTGACTTCGTGTGATTCAATAAATGTTCATATACTAATAGGTTTTAGGCAAAAAATGGTTGACTTAAGGATTAAGCTACAAAATTATCACATTTCATAATTGAGCATTAATATACTGTCTGTGCAAAATCAAGACTTCAAGACGAGGTGTTGATGGAACAAAAAGTGTATTTAATTTATGTACAATTGTTTCAATGTCCAGTTTGACAATTTCAAGCATTATATCGTTTGAAAATTTTTCCAAAAAACAATACGTCGTCAGACTTTATGAATAAACACACTTTTGGCAATGTAACATTTTTTGAATAGACCAAAAAAAGGAGGGGGGAATCCCTAACAGGAAAAGCATGCGAGAAACATTTACCTTAGTTGTGGTTACGGAAAAGCCCATTTAGTCTTAAAGTCTGAAGAAATGCTGTTTTTTGAAAATTTTCAAACGATATAATGCTTGAAATTGTCGAACTGGACATTGGACCAATTGTAACGGAAAATTAAATACACTTTGGTTTATGTCTTGATTTTGCACACATAGTATATATAAATATATATATATATATATATATATATATATATATATAAATATATATATATATATATATATATTAACTTATAAAAAATAAATTTATCCTCGTTCGGTAATCGTACAGGATTGTAATTGAGTAATGGTGAATATTTAAAGAAATTGGTTCAGTTTCGTTACGCAGTTTATCATTGTGTAAAAAGTCCTCGCAGGTCAATTTTACATCTATAAATTATATCGAGAAAACATACTTTGTGTACGTTGGCTGTATCGTGAGGCTATTTTTTGTCCATGAATATGACATTGAATATATCTTGTTTGTTCACTTTTAGCAGCCTTTAGAATATACAAAACAAAAATAGCAATAATAAGGTTTTACATGGGCGTATAATCTAACTTTCAACTGTTTTAATATATATATATATATATATATATATATATATATATATATATATATATATGTATATATATATGTATACTTGCAGGGCGACCCGACGTTGCTCAGGATTATAAAAGGAATAATAAATGTTCCAGACTTCAAATACCTTTATTGTCATCGAAATAATTAAAATCACCCATGCTTTAATCAACTCATTTGAGTTGCTGTTATAGTTCATAACTCACCTCTGTGCACATAGAGGTAAAGTCACGTGCCTCCCCGCAGTGATTGAGGCCATAATTCAGTGTAGTCTACATTGCAATATTATATATCAATGGAGAAGATCTCTCTCTCTGTCTCTTTCTCTCTCTCTCTCTCTCTCTCTCTATATATATATATATATATATATATATGTATGTGTGTGTGTCTCTCTCTCTGTCTGTGTGTGCGCGTGTGAGAGTGTGTGTATGTAATCCTTAAAAAGAAATAGTAAACACCACTTGATGTAATCTCCTTACATCTCTTATATGAACTTTATAAAAAATGAATCGGAACAATATATATATATATATATATATATATATATTGTTCCGATTCTTAAGCCTGAGGAGTCGTAGAGTGGATGAAACGCGGAATATTCAGTGTAGCTTAATCGCCATATATATTTTTTAAATTACTAAATATATATATATATATATATATATATATATATATATATATATACCTATACTAGCAGTCCGTCGGGCTTTCCCCCGACCATATGTACTGAAATCAACGTTTATGTGCATATGTATATATTAAAAAGTGTGAATATGTACGGTAATGCCTTTCTATTGAATAGGTTTCGTTCAGTAAAATAGATAAAACCTGATAGAGGCCGCAAACGTCAGTTTCTTTTTAAAATATGACCCCAATTTTGACTTCTAAACTTTTACTATTTTAAGCTCAACATGAATTAAAATGTTAGACCGATTTATAAGTAACCTACGTCTAAAAATTTAAGTGTTTAGACTCCAAATAAGGAGTTACCCTTAATAGGCAAATTTCTAGCCGAAAACAGATAAAAAAATGTTCCCCAAATCTCAGTAATATTTATCCCAAATTTCGAGTCTGTGAACCGCAAATTTACCGAGTTATTTAGTAGGGAAATATATAGACATAGACAGGCAAACACAGACGCAATTTCACTTTTATAGAGATAATATATACTAGCAGGCGAGTTCGGTTTTGCTGGAGCCCTACTTTCTGTTCATAACGTTATGTGCATATATATATATATATATATATATATATATATATATATATATATACATATATATACATATATATATATATATATATGCATATATATATATATATATGAAAACGTGTGACTCATGTCCAAGTAACCTACATCTAAAAATTCCACTGTTTAGACCAGAAATTAGCAGAGGAGTTTGATAGAGTCTGCAAATGCAATATTTGTAAACTTAGACCTATTGGAAGCCAAAATTCGTCCAAAATTGATTGAACAGTTTGCTGCATGTTTAAATACACTTTATGAAAAATTTCACATGTTTAGTCCCAAAATTGGATGAATAGTTTTGTAGAGACCACAATTCTGAATTTTAACCTTTTGGTATAGCCAAATTGTCGACCAAAAACGATTAAAATATTTATTCCATGTCTGGAAACACTTTATGTAAAATTTCAAATATTTAGAGCAAAGATTTTCTGAGTAATTTGATAGAGACGGCAGAGGACAAATTTTTAAACTTGGATCTCAGTTTTGACCCCTGACCATTAATTGTTTTGTGCTCAAATAAATTTTAACAGTTTGATCCATTTCCAAGTAATAGCATCTTTAATTTAAAGTGTTTAGACCCAAATTTAGCGGAAGATTTTAAACCGCTTTACAGCTAAATTCCTGGCCGAAAACCGATTAAAAAGTGTTGCTATAATCTCAATACCCAATATGTCAAATACCGAGTCAGTAGACTGAAATTTGACAAAGTTTGGTAGGGAAGTGTACGCGCACAGACACAGACACATAAAATTTCATTTAAAAAAAAACTGATTACATATAATGATAGAAGATGTATCGAGACACAGGAACGGGTATGTTTTATCTGGCAGAAAGGTGGTTCATTAAAATTGTGGGATCTGCGTTCGCACCTTCTCCACAAAGTATGGAAATAAAAAAATTAAACTTAAAAAAAAAACGTTTGCATGTGTTATTGACATAGATGTACATAGGAATATTTTGATAAGTATGTTTTAACTTAAATAGGGATGGTATAATAAAATTGTGGGGTCTGTGTTCGCGCCCGGGCTCCATAGAATGGAAATAGGCACACACTTTAATAAAGACTTTTCATGTCTATCTGCGTAAGTATACTTTGATAATTATATTTCAGTTTGAAGAAATATGGTATAATAAAATTATTGGGTGTTCGTTCGCACCTGATCTCTATAGAATGGAAATATGTTACAAAGTTTGTCAATGTTTTTTTTTATATAGATCTACAGAATATTGTGATAAGTGTTTCCGGTATGGTATAACAAATTATGGGGTTTATCTATTTAATTCTTACTTTCATTATATTTTACTTTGGTTTTGATACATCCAAATTTGAAGCAATCTCTTTACAACCCTTCCTTTTCATAATCTATCATACTTTCATAAATCAAGTTCATTTTCTGTAGGCTGTTTTTTTTAACCCAGTACACGACGGGTACTATTGCTAGTATATATATATATATATATATATATATATATATATATATATATATATATATATATATATATATATATATATATATATATATAAACGAACCAACTGTATTATATGTTCATCAACGTTTCATCTTTATTTCGAGACTTCCTCTGGATGAATGAAGTTACGAAACAAGTTTAGAAACAAAAAATACCAGTACAAAACATTTGAAAATGTTTCACGTGCAAAGTGTGATGATGTTCTATTTCAGAAAAACGGAAAACGACGTTGGAAATTCAAAAAGGAGGGGGGATTGCGCTGTTAAAGAGAGGGAAATTTTAGTGGCGTCATATAGTCGTTATGTAATTTTAACAGATACGAACGCAATTAATATTCTTACTGGAGAGAAATATATTTGTTGAAATTCAAATATAGATTTGTGACAGAAATAAAATGAGTGTTATGTAATTTATTGATTGAGATTTTATGTATAAATTATTATGGGGGGATTGAATGTCTACAGTAAAATTATGTTCTTTTAATAGAAGTTTACTTATTATTATTACTCCGCGCACCCCCCGTGACCTAATTCACTCTTTCACTCTTTCATTCCATAATAACGAACATTTCTGTAAAATCTGAGGAAGCTACAGACGGCCAAAAAAGCGGCCGGGTAGCTGCAAGAATAATGTAACTTAACAGAAAGATACAGTAATAAAAATTTGCTATATTTGCTCTACAACAGTATTGAGCACTTTCTTCAGTTTTAAATTATTACCATTTCCACTAAATATATATATATATATATATATATATATATATATATATATATAAAATGAGCTCGAAAAATGGGCTGTCAGAAAGTATAGTAGTCAGATTATTGTCAATTTTTTCTATAGGAATTATAAACTGGTACAAGATTTTTTTTTACATAGTAATCACATCTTATCAAGGCTTGTAAGCCACTCGGGGATAAGGATTATTGCGTGCGCAGTAATCACTCGGATAATATCGTAGTAATCCTTAGAAAGGGAGATTTGATAAAGTGTCTTACTTAAAGGGCGGTTTATCAGGAATTTCTTTACGGTGGACTTGAAGACATCCAAGTTGTAGTAAGGTGGTAAACAGGAAAACGAAAGAACGTCTCACATGAGTGCACTTCTTAGAAAAGAACCTTTGTTCATGGAATCTACGTTTTGATTTAGGCGCAGATAAAAATGGCCAAAATTATTGATGGTGGTTTCAGCTAGACGGGTGCTTTTCGTGAAAGATTGACGAGGGGGGACCAGAGTTTGGAGCTCAGACGAGCACTTGGCATGGAAATACACATAAAAAAATACAGACTCGCGACGTCTTTTGTGTGGAAAAGAGGTTGCAGGGAAGAGAAAAGGGTATCCCCCACCAGGCCACGAAGTTTATTTTGTACTCTGTCAAGGCTGAATAGACTGTTCTAGCAGTTTTGCCCAGATATGGCAGCAGTACTCCATTCTTGGACGTACTTGGCTTTTATATAGATAGAGAATTGCATCAGCGGTGAGATATCTTCTGGAGCGGTAGAAGGATTCTTCTATTTTACCAGCGACTTTGGCAATATACTGTATGTACGTGTTCCATTTCAGATCAGGAGGTCAATCCAAGAAGCTTATCAAAACATCGAGCCTTACCTAGATGAGATCCATCAATTTCAATTGATGCCAGATGGGGATCAGAGCATTGATGATGTAAGGATAGGAGTTTGGTTTTAGGTGCATTGAAAGAACCAGCCACCTCTTCACCTACTGTATACCGCACTCAAAATCAGAGGATAGAGAATTAGAGAGAACTTTGTCATTTACGGCCTTTGATGTGTTGCCATAGATGGTCCTGTCATCATCATAGCTGTCAACGAATGATTTAAGTATGTGTTTTGGGAGATCATTAATGTAGATCAGGAAGAGGGCTGGGTCCAGGATGGACGCCAGAGGGACTCCAACATTAATACTGTGGGCCTTTGAGTTCTGCCCATCAACCACTGCTCTTATGAGCCTATCAGAGGGAAATTATTGAGAAAGTATTTCCAGTTATACCCCAGCTGGAAATCTTGTGAAATAGGCATTTGTGGCACCATTATTGAAGGCGTTTGATATTTTAAGAGCAATTACCCTAGAAAAGAAAGCCTTTGTCAAGAGATTCACTAATCCTATGAGATATAGCAGCAAATCTGCTGTAGATCTCGACGAACGGAAAAATATTGCATGTGACTAAGAAGGTTATTTCTGCTGAGGTATTTGCCTACTTCTTCATTTAATATAGATTCCAGCAAATTACTCCTGACACACACAATTGTTACCTGAATTCTAAAATAGGGGGCATACTGATGAGGTTTTGTGGAGAAACACTTCTCCTTTAGGCAACGCTTCAACAGTTATATAAGTATGGGGGCAAGTTCAGGTGGAAGCCTTTTCAACACTATAATTGGAATGCCGCCAGGGCCGGCTGCTTTGCTGAAATCAAGATTCTTGATTTACTTGGCGACCTAACCCACATATATGTGTACGTTGCATAGCGTGTTGTCTGTTACAGGAGGAAATACAGGGAGCTGATGCCCATCGTCGCATAGGATAGAATTAGCTGCAACGTTCTGGGCAAATAGTTTGGCCTTGCTGACGAAATGACTTCCGTTTCATTAATAATTGTTGGGATAGAACGCAGCTTCTGTTCAGGATCCTGTTTGCTATTTGCCAAAATTGATGGGAACCAAGCCTCTGCTTAGCTACTTTAGATTTAACGGACTGAGCATATAGCTCCCTTGCATTTTTATTACTCTTTTCAGTGGTTTCTGGCAGTCCTGAAAGCCGCTTTAATCTCATGGCATCTATAACGTTGGTAACTATTGAACAAAGTGATTTCTGTGCGTGATGGAAGCAACATATTCTGGGGAGAACCATGTCTGGCAGTTTGGTTTTTCTTGGAATTTTCTCGATGGTATTAATCGGTCTATGCCTACAATTAACCATTCGGTCAGGTCTGATAATAGAGAGGGCAAATCCTTTTTAAACATAGAATGCAGAGGTAGATCAGATATAAATGTACGGAAGCTATCCCAGTCAGCCGTAGACTATCGATATACAGTATGATGGAGAGGTACGTCGGAAGACTTATCACATTTCATTTTTATCTAAACTGATACAAACGAGTGGTCAGACGATCCCAGAGGAGATAGAACGGAACATGAACATAATTCAGGGGAATTTGTGAGAAAAGGGGTCTAGAAGCATACTGACCGGTAGTATTGGGCAAACGGGTTGGTTTATGAACAATCTGGGTGACGTCATAGGCGATGACGAAATCATGACCGAACCTCTTATCATCTCTCTTGTTTGAGTGGGTCAGCCATTCCACATTGTGGAAATTGAAGTCACCTCAAACGTGAAGGTTAACTGAATGATGAGCAGACAGGATCTGGCCAATTTTCTCGGATATACTCTTAAAGAGAGTAAGTCCGCTGTTGTGTGGGCGATAGAGGGCAAATAAATATGCGGTGGTGTAAGCAAGTGCAGCTCGAACCAGATATAAGGTAAATTAGGGTCGTCTCTGGAGATATCCGTACCACACGGAAAGCCATATTTAATGTAGGCACATATTCCATGGCCCTGGCGTTCTGGAGGTCAAATTTAGATGTTAAATTAGAGTATCCTTTAATTATGAACTCATCTAGGGAAGTGGTCGGCCCTATGCCAGTTTCGCTTAGAAAGAGTATGTCCGGTTTCGTTTCCTGTAATTGGGTTTTAACCTCTTGAAGGTTAAAACGTAGACCCCTGATGTTAGAGAAGGACACATGGTAGTAGGGGTCTACGTTGTAGGATGGGAGTCTAGGTTTAATTGCGTTTTTTTTCCTACGGTTATTTCATGTTGAGGTTTTGGGATTTGTGGAACAGGTAGACAAGCTTGGTAAGGGCAGGACAGAGAGGAGAGGTAAGAGAGAAAATGACAGTGCGTTTTTGTTTTTTTAACATATAACGGTCAAATATATATAAGCATATAAACATATATTATTTTTTCGTCGTCTAGTGGTTAATTATATTATAAAAATAGTATATATGCCGCTCCCTATTTAAGCGGGTACCACATTGGTCAAAGGGGTGATTATTCCCATCTCGCATTTAGGTAAAAATGCAATTTCGTATAAATAATTGAATTAATTCAAAAAGTATCGCCAACAAAAACAAATAAAAATATCTGCATATAAACACACACACACACATATATATATGTATATATATATATATGTGTATATATATATATATATATATATATATATATATATATATAGTAATTTATAAAATATATATGGCGACTAAGCTACACTGAATATTCTGCGTTTCATCCACTGTAGGATTCGTCAGGCTTATGCGCATAAGCCTGACGAATCATACAGTGGATGAAACGCAGAATATTCAGTGTAGCTTAGTCGCCATATATATTTTATAAATTACTAACTAGCTCTACCTACGTATTGAGCACTTTTGAAGTAAATACTTAAAGTTAACGCATAAATTTATACTTTCGTATATTAAATTTATGTGAGTAAATGAAGTAGTTATATATATATGTATATGTATATATATATATATATATATATATATATATATACAAATATATAATAAACATATAAAGATCAAATAATCGAGGAGAGTTAATGAGGATTCAAGACAATAACTGAACTTGCACTGGATGGGTGCTAAGAGTATTGGCACCCTGGGGAGGCTTATCGCTACCCAAATTCCAGTGAAGATCAATTATCTCTACTTACAAGAAATTAATGGTAAACGGCTATTGCGAAAAAAGCAAACTAGATTTAAAATCTTATTAAAGCAAGTAATTAGTACTTGAAATCTGGAGACACGTGTTGTTACACCGACTACAGGAAACACTAAAAGGAGAAATTTCTGATGTTACCCTGAGTAAAAATGTTAATGATTGAATAATGATATTAATGTGAAATTACTGATCGTCGTCTTTAATATATAAAAGCAGTTGTGGAATTAAATCGGATTGGTGTTTTTTTGTTTTGTTTTTTAGTTGAAACATTAAAATAAACGACACTGTTTTGTCAATTATTATGTGAAAAAAAAAACAGAGGACGCGGAACTATATGCAACTGGAAATTTATGCTTAGATAAAAAAAAAAAAAACTGGGTGTGATTGAAGTGTGTGCAATTGCCGAACCTAACATTTGCTGGAAACGCAAAATGAAAATGACATGAAAGAAAATATCTCAAACTTTTGTTCTGATAAAATATTTTCTTTATGAACAAGTCAAATATTACATGTGTTTGAACATTTCTAGTTTGTTTTAAAATATCACCGCCCCTCCCTTCCAAAAAGCACTGATGAAAACAAAGCAAACACGTAAACGTGGCGGACAGTTATTGTAAACCACTGACACAGGACTAAGTTGTCTATGCTTCTTATTTTCTATATACTGATAAATACAATAAATCGTGGTAGTAGTAGTAGTAGCAGTAGTAGCAGTAGTAGTAGTAATAATAATAATAATAATAATAATAATAATAACAACAATTAGGGGGGCCTGTTGTAATACCACAGAGGACTCTTTCATATGTAATATATTGATGTTGGCATTCAGCGTAAATGGAGACGTCTTGTAGCACTTTACACTGCAAAAGTATCTCTCTCCTTCTCTCTCTCTCTCTCTCTATCTATCTCTCTCTCTCAAACAATAAAAAATGTTAAAAAAACAAACAATGAAAAAAAAAACAATTAACTGCTGTAGATATTATTACAAAATAGAGAATTGCAGTGATGCATCAATTTGTGCCCCAAATGTTTTAAATTAGAAAACGTATAGCGTTCGCCATCCGAACGATTTGTGTTATCGTTTTTTTTTCCTACGAAATAACTTAAAATCAATTATTTCTTAACGACTTTTGCATTTACCAGAAAGATGAACCCCTAAATTTTATAGAATTAAAAACAAATATAGCGGCGTGAACACGCTAATCAAATTCCGCCTGGAGCGTTCGTAAATGTGTATTCCGGAATTAATGTGTATTCCGGAATTACATATCAACCAATGAAATTTGCCGGAAAGCGTGACACACACGCTATCGTATTAATATATAGGTAATACAAATAATAAATCAAATAAATAAAGGAAAGAGTATTTAGGCAACGTAAAAACTTTTAACCTAATTTATTTAATTATTAAAATACTTGGGCGGAGCAATGGTTACAAAAACATTAAAAAGTAACTACTACTATTATTATTATTACTATTATTATTATTATTATTATTATTATTATTATTATTATTATTATTATTATTATAATTATTATTATTATTATTATTATAATAATAATAATAATAATAATAATAATAATAATAATAATAATAATAATAATAATAATAATACGATGAAGTAGGGCGTTACAGTAGTTTTATAAAAAGTGCTAGTTTAGGACACTGAGGATTCAGGTCAATATAAGATATGTATCCAAGTATGCGCATTTTAAGAAATGTAACTGCTGTATTATTTTGTATAATTTTAAAAAGTGAAAACACGATATTGTATATAAAACTAAATGAAAGAACATAACAGTTCAAAAATACTGTTTGCTTCATCTACGTTACGAGCTATAAAATAAGAAATAAGAAAAGAAATATAATAATAAAAATTAATATTAGCGTTAGTAGTAATAATCAAAGCAATAACCGATACAAATATAACAGTAATCATACTAATAACCATAAAAGTAATAATAATAGTATTATTAGTAGGGACAACTCTGTTTTAGTGAAAAGAAAGAAGCTAAAAAGTTTATTCACCCCGTAAATATAAGGATAATTCTAATAATAGCAAAATATAGAAGTATCAGTAGTAATTATTCGAGCAGTAACAGTAACGAAAGTATAACCATAATACAAATTAAAAAAAAAAACAATAACAGTATTAACGATATATTTGCAATAGTAGTAAGGCAATACAACAACTCTGTCTGCAAGGAGGACAGGAAGCAATAAAACGTATAATTTGACAGTTTATTAGATAAGGAAACCTATTGAGAAAAGAATATTAATTTTTGCTGTTCTCGGTTTTCATGTGTATGAATACGTTAATTCCTAATCGAAACATGTTGTGTAAACTGGATGAACACGTGTAGATTTGTTCAATTGGAAATAGAAATCTATCTACTTATCTTTTTCTATAAAAGCAAAAATGTGTGTGGACACTAGAAACAGTTTAGATTGGCTACTCTAATAATCCAAACTCCTCATAAACGATGATTCAAATCGTCTTAATTTAAGCATCAAATGAAAGACAATAATTTATTGTTAATCTTAAGGGGTGTTATTTTTTTTTCTAAATGACTATTTACAAAAATAAAATTATACGATATTACACCAAAATGACATTGTATATACGAAAATTGTCATTCCAAACCTTATGCCAAATAAACCGCCATGTTGCTATGGCAACACGCACACGCGAATAGTTTTTAATTTTGAAAGTCTCTTGTATTTAATATTTGTTTACATTTTTGGATTTTTTATAAACTGACTTTTTTAATTAGAGAATTACCATAAAATTTCAAGCGATAAAAAATTCGGCAATCTAAGTTAGGTAAACGTCCATATCGAAATTTTTAAATTAAAGTTATTTTTTGAAAAAAAGTTACATAATAAAATTTATTTTAACATTTCAACAAACTTTTACACATATAAAAAATAGACTTTCCTTGGTTAGTTTTATTATATGTTCCGCAGTTCGAAAGATAAAAAAAAAATCTTCCCAAATAAATTAATTTGGTAATCGCAAGGCGTTTCTAGCGTGGAAAAATTATTTCGTGTAGAAGGGAAAGATATGTTGCTTTATTTTTAAATATTCTATTCTCTTGTAAAATTGACCCGGATTCTCTGGAATTCCCGACAAGCATGGATCGGGCGAAACCGGCAATGATCGGTTTAACCCGAGCGTTGTAATAGACGCTTTAAAAACAAACAAACCAGATAAAATACAAATTTAAATAATCAAAAATAACAAAAACACACCTTAAATTGTCTGAAAATATGTTTATTTATTTTGTTATATATATATATATATATATATATATATATATATATATATATATATATATATATATATTCTTCTTTATCTTCTCTTCTTCTATCTATATAATTAAAATGAACAATTTTCCCCCCTCCAAATCTGACCTTAATAGGATTAAAAATCATGACATTACAGGCAAATGTAATGCATGCAAACTATAGCACATTATCTGAGATGCGCTATAGGCATATTACCTCTACAGTTCCTCGACAATGGTACATTCCTATATATTTCCGGTTAGAGTTCACTGCCAAATCAGTCAGATTCAATGGAAGTTGCAACATCTTTTCTCTCTTTTAGAATCCGCCTTTCCCCGATCCCCATTTACACCCAAGCGAATGTGTTCACGAGGAACAGTACGAGGAAACACCGGTTTGGAATCGTACAAGGTAATTCATGCCGTTATTTTTTTAAATCTTTTTTCCTGATTTATGTTTTCTGTTTTTCCTATAATAAAATAAAAAATTAAAAAAAGAAAAAGAAAACGCGATTATTAATATTATTTTCTTTTTGTTTTTTCCAGTTTGCGTAAGACACAACTTGCGGGACTAACCGCATCTTACTTCCGGTTTTATCGACTCTAGCCATGAAATTTAATTATGACCTTTATTTATTAGTGCTTTCAATTCATCATTTACTTATACACAAAGAATTAATTCTTTAACATTTATTATTACAACGCAACGATATCGTGATTTCACTTACATTACACTTAAATTAAAATTAAAACAAATAAATTCATTTAGAATTGGAGACAACAATAAAAAAAAAACTCATTTAGAATTCGAGTGTGATACGTGATTACTGAAACTAAACCAACACCAACTTCACTGCGGAATTGATATTTGACCTAATTCATTTTAGGTTAATTCATCATGTTTTTTTCTTTTGTTTTTTTGCGCTTTCTCCACAATAATTAGAGTTCGAGCCCCCCTCGGACTTTTTGGGGATTTTTTAAACACCCGGGCATCGCCGACCCCTTCGTATTGCATCACGTTCATTTTTATAATTGTTTTTGTTTTTTCACGATTTTTTAAATAGTTTTAACATTGTTTCTTTTTATAATATTTAAACAGGGTTATTACTTCGCTTACACGCCTCTAAAAAACCCGTGCAATGCTAGGTACCCCTGTTAATATATACATATATATATATATATATATATATATATATATATATATATATATATATATATATATATATATATATATATATATTGCTAAATATGTATCACTAAAAAGTGTTTTTACTCTACTTCAAGAAAAGATAAAAAATGTTACTTTTTTTTCACCGTAAGCTCTTGGGTGTGAGTACAACCTTTTTTAAGACTTTTTATTCAGTCAGATTTTTTTTTTGGGGGGGGGGCACTAAAATTTTACAGATTTATATATATATATATATATATATATATATATATATATATATATTAAAAGAAAATACGTAAACATATGTTTAGGAAATGCGTAAAATGTACAGGCAAAATTGTAAATTGTAAATTGTACATGCAAAATTTACTTTTCTTCCAACAAAACTTTTCTTATTTTATTACATTTTATTTTTAATGGCTGTTCATTGCCGGTGGAATAACTTTCCCGAGATGAGGATATTTCCTTAGGAATCTTTTACTCCATTCGACTGTTAACGCCATCGACGGAAACGAGGGAGGAGGTAGGATAAAGAAAATGTGTAACTGCGCTCCGATATAACACCGCATTCCCTTCGCATATTTTTAAGGATAACCATTTCAAACGGACATAATTAAATGATTTTTACTATTGTTCGAATCTCACCTTATCTCACGTACTAATTTTTGGCGATTGCGTTTACATGTTTTCATCTGTTCTTTAATTTTTCTTTTTTAATTTGTGTGTGTGGGGGGTTTATTCCCGTTACCCACAATGAAAATTATTAATATCCTTAGTATAGTAGGTGTTTTCAAAACGGAACTTTATGTCGACGCGGCAACGCAGAGTACCCATGCTAGTAATACTATAATCGAAAAGAGAATAATGTGATTAGTAAGAAAAAGCAGGTTTTGGTTTGTTGATCGTTTTCGTAAGCGACATTGAGAGATTTTTTTGACCATCTTAGGAAATACTACATGCTAATCCGAGTAACGCTTATTCCATACATTAATGTTTTTGTTCAACTGTTGAGAATTTATTTCTCAGCAATTCTGCGAAACTAAGAATTAAACAAGGACGTTCATTATTTTGTCGATTTCTGAAAACGTAATACATCTGAAGATGATACATCTAGGACGAGAATAATTTTCCATTTTCATGTGGCTTAATATGATGATACAAATGTCTTATAATATTCGGTTCTGTGTGAAAAATATATTCAGGGAATACCTATGTGGCAATAAGTAACTGATAGTGTAGACAAAGAGGGAAAATAATAATATTTTTGTAAAAGTTGATTATTTGTGCGTATTGTTGCGCGAAAACACGCTATAGGATTATGTTTTTATGATGCGTGCTAAGGACTTTCATATGAATGGGATATCTGGCTTTTTATTTTCACGATAATAATGTGGAACGTTATAATTTTAATATAATTTGTTAGTTGAACTTTTATAAAAAACGTGCGAAATTATAAACATACTCTTATTATTTCGCCGTATTTTTTTTGTAAACAGAAAAACTTGTTTAATCAAATATACAATTATATTTACGTTAATCAACTGATGACATATGACAAGGGAGTCGACCGAATGTCGTTTGGTGCGTGTGTCCATGTCACGCACTGGTCGAGTCGCTTGTTCCAATCAGTCTTTTGTCTCTCTCTGCGCCATTTTTATTGGCATTCTTATTATTATCTGGTATGTCTATTGTTTTATTGTTTTGCGTTCATAGCAATTCAAATCTATGTTAGAATATAGGCCGTGTGATAGTTTCTGTTTATAGGTTATTTTCCATGACTCCAAATCTGCGACGTCATTGCTCCGCGATCGGTGATCTCTTTGGCAATGCGTGTGCATTATTCGATATTATCTGGTGTCGCCCTCACTTATGTAACATAGAGATGAATGAACAACAGTGACAGTTTTTTATACATATTTTAAATGTAAATAAGTGCAATGCAAAATTTGTATCTTTAATGGATTGGGTGAGTAAAATAGAGTTGAGCTTATTTTCGGGTGCCTCGTGCCATTCTTTCTTTATTTGTCATTAAGATATCATACTTTAGAGCGATTCTTATGATAAAGGGAGGACAACTGATGTTTTCTGAGTAAGGGTCTAGGCATCTAATTCTTCTTATTATTAAGTTTTTAACCTACTTTCAACTTCTTACATCAACTCGATTTACGTCTCTTATGGAGCGTAAATATTAGAGATACTTTCTCTATGTTGCGCCATGCCCGTTAGATTTTAAACAACAAATCCACGAAGTTGCTATTTTCTCGAAAAGTGTAACCTGTCTATAATTATTATTATCATTATTATCATTATTATTATTATTATTATTATTATTATTATTATTATTAGTAGTAGTAGTAGTAGTAGTAGTAGTAGTAGTAGTAGTAGTAGTAGTAGTAGAACGAGTAGGAGGAGGATTGGGGAGGAGGAGGAAGAAAGGAAGGAGGAAGAGAAATAAATTCTCATATACATGGGCGTGACGGAATCGTGTTCGTTCTTTTTATAACTGTCTGATAGAGAGTATATTAAGAGATTATTGTTTATTTTTTAACGGACCCAAGAACGGGGAACTGCTAGAGATGCATGTTTTTGTTTATCTACAACTATACAAGAGATAGCTCTAAACTACCGTTACAATTTTATTTATTAACGAATCTACTTAGTATTTTTCTTGCCAGGGACACATTATACTTCTTTTAACGCTTTCCTAAATGTCTATTAGGCAGGTCAACATTATTAGTGTACTTACTAGTATTTTCAGGAAATAACATCCTCTTAGTTATTAATGACAATAATGGAGAACTTTGCTATAATACATATTTATTATTTTATAAACGGGTCTTTTAGTAAGTGTGCATAATAAGCGATATGCATTCTTTTATTAATGAGTGTACTGTTATTGTAAAGGCGGACATATAAAAGCAAAGTAAAATCTTATCCGTTTCGCACGAAATTAAGCAAATCTATTTCTTGTTTCCTCATGTTTTATTCTTCTAATGTTTCTATATGGATTCTTTACATTTCCCGGCATATTATTATACTGATATTTTTTTTCCCACTTTAAATAGAATTATAAACAGCGAACTAGTGTATTTACCTCGCTTAAATTATAAACCATGGCTATAGCACGAGAATACTAGCTAAAAAATGCTTATTTAATTAGAAGACAGAACTTTATTTAAGTATGATACTTAATATCTTGCAAACCATACAAGTGTGTTTCTGAATCTGGTCTGGAATCCCAACGCATAACTTACCTATTCTAATCTGACTTCACAGTATAACTTGTAAATTTACTAGGTAACCCCTCTGTGAGTGAATGACTGTAAAGAGTTTTCTTTTCAACACATTGTTGAAACACTGGAGTAGATGCAATATGTGAGAATTACTCGAGTCGACCTTTGTCTGTCCTTAATCCTTTACTAGATCAACGAGCCCCAACTCCCCGATCAATATTTTTCCACAAGATCGAATTTTTTTATGCATACTACCTATATTCACTATACTGGCCATAGTTATTTTAAAACCGATGCTAATGCATTTAAATTTAATTTTTTTCAATATTTATCCCCTAAAACAGACTTTATCCCCTAAAGATGAAATTCGTCATCCCCCCTCGTACGGGCAAAACACTGTTTCACTCTTATTATATTCCAAGTAAACTAGCGAAAAAAAGCCTCTGCAAAGCAAATTCCAGAATTTATCACAAACGTGGATTTATTTTTCCTACATTATAAGATGCGATTTGTTTAACTAATATACTAAATATCTACAAGTAATATAAACTTGTATTGAAAAAGTAGCTCTCTTGCTATCTATAACAAACCATGGAATATAGTTTGCCTTACTTTCAATTATATTTGTATCTGAAATATACAGCGATCTTTGATACGTCACTAATACTATTTCTGAATAGATACACAATGCTTTGTGCCTGACCTAATTGGCTGTCTTTAACAACAAATTCCGACGCGCCATGTATACATAGTTTCTCTCATTACAGTAAAAACACCCGCTCTTGCTTGTTACGTATATCCAATATATACTTTACCTTCAAGACGGCTGTCTTAGTCTGATTTTTTCTCCCTAGTTAAACTTTACTTTGACTATGAATTCTTAGAATTAATTCTACTGTATGTTGTAAGTTAATTCTATCCTAAAAAGCTTACAGCCTACTCTACTCCTTTAGCTGCCACTTACACTTATAAATTAAACACGCCGTGGAGGGAGTCCTTAGCTTTCAGCTCTTAACCGTTGCATGTTGACCGATTGGAAGCCATTATCACTAAACATCAACACATTTCTACCGCAAAGGTATGCATTAGTTTATTCTTACCCAGTTAGATACTCACTAGCTATAGTCTGTACTTAGATTTTGCAGCAATCTAGATTACATAGCAATAACTGTTTTTCCTGAGTATTGCAATGATGAATACAAAAACTGAACCAGTACTCAGTAATACAAAATACAACCTCATGATTTTTAAACGAAAGCTAAAGATATCTCCATTAGAAGTGGAAACATACTTACAACCTCCATATATTCGCGTCTGCTGGAAATTTGCCCATGTATCTAGTTACTTCATTATACATACTGGTCACGATATAGCTTATAATTTCACTTCCAATTATGCATGTACTGTATTGACCTCACAATGACGTTACTTGTATCTACATTGAAGATAAATCTTAACCCTCCTGCCATCTAAAATACCCAGAGTCTGGACAACATATTTTTAGTAATTTTTTAATATCAAGCCATTCTGTAACGTGTTATCCTATTCCTAAACTAACATAAAAATAAGAAAAAATGTCTAAATTTAAAGGAAAAATATTAAACCATATATAAACTACTTCCAACAAACCTGTTGCAAATATAGCTTCTTCCACTGCATGAACTTTTACTCAACCCTCCTACAGTAAAAATTAAATATCTATGTCCCTTAACCACTTTGAGGAGTGTAATTTGTCAGTACATATACCCTATTTACATACTAACCCAGTAACATAAACTACCCACGAGGGGTCGCAGAAATACCTGGATAAGGATCCAGGCGCGGAGCAAACCCTCCTGGCGCTGATGGATCTGTACATCTTCCCAGGTCATCCGTCTAGGAGAAGGAAACATCTGAAGCTAAACTTAAGGGAAGGGAGACCTATCCAGTCTTGGATAACAACCTTCTAGAGCAGTTGACTCAAACAAATTACCGGTCTGCAAACCTAAACTGCTAAGGAGTAGATAGGCAATGACTATCGACCGGCTTCCATATTAGTTCTTTGCCTAATAGCCAGACGTAGAGGCCGAATCACAGATTCAACAGAAACACTCAGTGGTCGATCTTGTTTCCTGATTAGGGCAATGAACGTCGTTTTCCCCTCTCCTGACACATCGCATCTCTCTAATCTGGGAACTTGGAAGTGCTTGAATGCCATAATGCCTGTAAAAGTAGATTGGGGTGACCATCGTCTGATGGATTGAGGGTTCCTGATTGAGAGTTCCTTGCTGCTGTTTCCGACTGGTAGTACATCAGCCCTAAATCTTTGGTAGCGCTTAGAGCGGCTGCTCCACTAAAAGTTGAATGATATCGAGATGTTTGTAATTCCATGTCGCGTATGGAAATGGACCCTGCACTCATCCCCGGCGGGATGTTATGAGGCCATAATCCCAGTAGATAGAGGGTCAGCTGATGGTCTACTTGTATTGCATGTCTAGTATGCTGCATAACCACTTGTGTAGCACCCCTTACCTAAACTGAAACTCTTTAAAAATTGCAGTACAATCTAAAATTACGCTTAAACCAGAACAAAACTCAAACAAAACCAAATTGCGTCCACCCTTGAGGCTTGCATTTACGAACATCCGTGGGCATAGCACTAATTTAAATAATGTTGAAGCATTTTTCCTAACAAACACCCCGTATATCTTAGCCTTCAAGTAGACTAAACTACACTCCTCCATCGTGTCTAACTACTTTAACATGCCCGGATATCGCCCACTCTGCCGTAAGGGGTATGACAAACATATACACGGGCTTGGAGTCTATAATCGAAATACCCTCCCCTTGACTAGAGAAACCAAACTAGAATCAGACGGTCAATCCCTTATGTGCTTTAGACGTAACATGCAACATAACATTAGCTACTTTTTTTCTCTACTGCTCTATACCGAGGACTGCACCTTAATAAACAAAGTCTCTGACAGCATAGAATCGGAAGTTTCCCTCGACGCTAGTGCACAAGTGCATGTCTTTGGTAACTTCAATATCCACCACAACAACTGGCTGTGATTTGCTACTTACACAGACGCAGCTGGTAGCACAACACATAGCTTCTTTATACCTCATTCCCTATCAATGACGGTTACGTTTCCAACCCGTTTTCCTGAGCAGGAAGAAAACACGCATCACTTTTAGATCTGTTTCTGACCACAGTTCCCGATGATTGTGTTACAATGTCCACATCCCACATGATATTGTAGTGATAATAGTTGCATTCACCCTAAACTCTAGAGCCAAAACGGAAGAACCCTTGCTGAAAACAACGATATATTATAAAAAGGCTGACAGGAAAGTCATCAGGGATATGATCAGAGACGACCCATGGCGAAATATCTTTTTACTTTCTACTTAACAGTGCGCAAATAGCAACTGAAGCACCTTTTCCCACACGGAAGTTTTATAGAAATCCCAACACTCCCCAATAGTGTACTTCTACTTGTGCAGCTGCCATCGCTAAAGCCAGCATGCGTACCGCAGATTTAACCGATATAAGTCCAGTTCAAACAGACAGAAGTATATAGAAGCCAGAAATAACTGTAAAAAAGAAATAGAGACAGCTAAGAGAGAATTTACTGAAACCACGAAAAAACGCACCAGAGCACAGAATTTAGGAACCCGTAACTTCTGAGAAATCTACAACAGTGTAGTAAATAATGGAAAAGCAACCATTCCCCCGCTATCCAACAGTGATGGATTTTTTTGCTCAGCAACCGAGAAGGCTTACATGCTTGCCAGTCAATTGCCTCCAACTCAACACTTGACCCTGCTGACCACCCCCTCCATGACTGCCTGCTGAAAAACTGCTTCTGTGGTACCAGTTTTCAAGAATTCTGGCGAAAGGACTGACCCAGTAAATTACCACCTAATTAACCTCCTCCCAATTTTCGCCAAAATATTTGAGTCCGTAATTAACCAAGCGCCAGTCCATCATCTTACAGATGCTAAACTTCTGCGAACCAACAATATGGATTTAGGCAAGCCCGTTCCACGGCAAACATCCTAACTGTAACCTTTAAGCTTATATACCATTCACTTGACAAAACAGGGGAGGGTAGAACGGTAGCTCTAGATATATCTAAGGCTTTTGACAGGGTATGGCATGAAGGTTTCCTCAGGAAAATCAGATCATACGGTATCACTGGAAGAATACTTAACATAATTAAATTCTTCTGAGATAAGAGAAAAATCCAGGTTGTCGTTGATGTTCGTAAATCTAAGTAATATGATATAATGCGGGAGGGCCTCAAGGGTCTATCCTTGGACCTCTATTATTCCTAATATTCATAAATGACCTCCCTGACAAAATTGTCTGTGAGATGCATATTATGCTGATGACACTACGCTCTATAACAGACCCGACAGGAAAACAAATGAACACATATCTAAAGATATGGTAGAAACACTAGAGGACGACCTCCAATCTCTAGTGAAATGGGGACAAAAATGGATGGTCACATTCAATGCTGCCAATACTAAACTTGCTTCCTCCAATAACTACAAGAAACAATCTCTACCGACAATAGCAGTGGCCAATGACTCTTTATCTGAAAGTACATCTTTTAAACTCCTCAGCTTAACGTTCACAGGAAACATTATATTGAGAGCATTACCAGGACCGCTGCGAAAAAATAGGTTCTCTCTACCGGGCTAAGTCGAATTCGATTATTTAAGCAGACGGCTTGACAATAAATTGTTTGCATTGGGCAAAAATAACGCCATGTTGTAGTTTGCCAGAAAATAGATCAGCGGTAAAGACTTCCAACGCGGTTAGTTATTTTAAAGACGTTCGTTCCCTACTGGGTTTTAGAGTCAGTTTTAAGTACTGTCGTTTTTATTGATACACATGTTGCTAGAACATATATTGCTGCGACCATTTATACCTTAGGATGAATAACATAAAACATTTTACATGCTCTCAATGTTAATGTAATTGACATTCGGTTTCGTCTGATATGATATTTAAAGTCTTTCGTTGCATCTTGTAAAACATGGACGTATTTATACCAAACTTGAAAATATCCCACAAAGTTTCGACATCATTTAATCACCAGAAATTAACGATTTTAATTGCATCAAACATCATCAGTTACAATTTCTGAGTATTTTGAATTGTTATTGTTTGTAACTTTGATGACAATACCTTGGTTAACTTGCTAAACCGTTTTCGATATCTTTTTATTAGGTTTGAGCAATAGATATTGCACCCCTGCCTTGGAATTATATACCTGAAATAAATACGGATTAATTCGTATTTATCAACAAGGTTTCACTTTTAACGGACATGAATCTGCTGACTTGCTTTCTCCAGTTCTGTTTAGAATTAGATATTTAAACAAGATTACACATGAATATTGCAAACATTGATAATTGAACTGCTGCCATGGAATCAACAGGATTCGTACTCGGCTCGTCGTCGTCAATACACGTATGTATTCACTTTACCAGCACCCCCCTCCATCGGTAAATAGATGAATAAATCAAAAGGATAATAATTATGCTAACACTAACATTTATTTGTTTATTTATTTTTATAATGGAATTCTTTGTCATTATTGCGAGCGTTTATTTCCCGTCCTTGATTAGCGACTGTGGAATGCCAAAAACTGGAGGGGCGGCATTTTCTTTGACAGGTAATCAACCAGAAATTCCTGAAGCAAAACAATCGAATCAATTGACTGTGCGTTTATGACAGGGAGAAGCCCACATCTGCCGAATTTAATTGGTATCGTCTTAAATAACATTAACGATACCAAATAACAATCTAAATAAAGTGTACGTCTTTCCATCCGAAATGAGAAAAGTAACATTGTCTTATTGTTTGTTTAAGGAGTAGTATTTTTTTTACTTAATCTTGTGATTTTGTTTCTTTTCGCCAATATTCTCCACTGCATATGTTGCTTTTTTGTATACATTTTAAGGGTTGCTATCATTGATTACAATAGAGTAAATTTTGCTTTAAAAATACAATGTTTATCTTAGCCAAAATAAATATGATTACGTAATAATGCATATTATGATGATGCTTGCCAATAAATAACATGGTGAGTTGCTGTAATGAAAGCAGGACAAGAGATTTTGTCTAGTAATCTTTTATTCAATTTAGAATCTTGCTACTCGTCTACTAGAAAAGCGGTAATGTACAGCTTTTATAGCTTGGATTATTCAAGAGGAGATAATCACATTTTCCCATTGACTACTGTACACTCATTATCACTTATCCTCGAGTGGACTCCAGCCTTAGTAAAATGTTGCTTCTTTGTAAAAAAATAAGAGTGAAGTAGACGAAAACAAAATCAGGTATATACCGAACATAGTATAAAAAAGAGAGTCTTTAACGGTAGTTACAACTAGGTGAAGGGTGCTAGGATGTGAAAGAAGACGGAGGAAGAACTAAGGTATCAGAGTATAAAACTAGATAAACAATGTAATGAGGAATAAGCAGAAGAATTAGAAACCCGGAAAAATCGGGGACCAGGTAAAATAGATATGATTCAAAACGACTGCCAAAATACAATCACAATTAAATGTATATTAAGAACGAGAATAACCGGTAGGTAGCAAGAAAACTGAGATGTCGGAGAGGCATTAAAATTTCGGTGAAGACTAATGCTCATTGCCAGCGAGAAATCATTGGTAAGCACCTTTTGCTCTAAAATAGTTTTATTACAAAGAAAAAGGTCAGGAAGAAGAAGAAGAAGAAGAAGAAGAAGAAGAAGAAGAAGAAGAAATCTGAAAGGACTTGTTACGCAAAAACCAAGAAACTCTACTGGTTTTTATCAGTTACTAATATTTGATAATGTCTTGTGTGAGAATTAATAGAGAACTACTACTACTACTACTACTACTACTACTACTACTACTACTACTATTACTACTACTACTAGTACTAATAATAATAATTTATCAATTTATCAATTTATCAACGTCTCTCTGTAACGTGATGGGATTCATTTACAGGGGATTTCCCTTAATCCCGGCTTCAAACCAGGAACTTCAAAGTTTAAGGGGTTTATTAAGGATATTGGTTGAACCTACAATTGCAGAGGTCTGGAGGCCGCCTAAAATATCGAGGATTTATAGTTTTTTTTTTCTTCCAGACGACTTAATACTACTTTTTTTCTTCCAGACGACTTAATACTACTCCTAGTGTACCAACTACGACCGGATTATTTGTGTTTTAACCCCGTGTATACGCCTTACCTCTAAGGCCCCTGGGGCATAACTGCTCCACTTCTCATTCTCCTTCTCTCTCACTTTCCTGTCCCAGAGTACGGAAAAGTTTACAATCTGCCAGTTTTTTTAGAAGTTGTCAATGACCATCAAACCCGGACAATTATATGCTTGGTCGTTATGACACCTTTGTCCCACCATACCAACCAGTTCAAACAGACAGAAGTATATATATCCTTGCTATCAGGCACCTCCTCAAGCCATTTTCCGCACACTTCAGCCCAACCCTCTTACACATCTCCCAATATATCAGAAGTCCCATACGATCCTATCTTTTGCGGTACTGTCTCTGGGTCAGTCCGCTACACCCTGCTGCAAGGTGCGCAATTGACTCTGAGGTCTTACCACAAATCTGGCTTTCTGCAGCAACTTCCTCTCCTAGAATCACTTTTTTTAACAACCCTGTTCCTAATACCTGATCTCGTGCTGCACGAAACAAGCTTCAGTACTCTTAGCCAAATACCCAGCTCTAAGCCATTGGCATGATCTTTCATCAGCCACTTCTGCTATGTCCTGGAAGAACCTTCCATGCATTTCTTCTCTATCCATACGTTTCACATAATAAGCCATGGTCTCACATACCTCCACAATAATAATAATAATAATAATAACAATAATAATAATAATAATAATAATAATAATAATAACTAGCGAGACCTGTTGAAATTCCACAGTGGACTCTTTCATGTTTAATTAGTGATGTTAGCATTTGGTTGATGTGCGGCGTAAATGGAGCCGCCCTGATATGATTTTTGTTAAAGCTTTAAAAGTATATATCTAGGTTAGCATAGACTTATCGTAAAATATGCTTCAATATGATATTTTATTTTATGTAGATTTCGTATGTGTTATTATATGAGTCAATTATCGATCTATTCTTATATATTATAAAGTTTTAATTTAAAAAATAAAGAATATATCCATATAGCTTAGTTGCATTACCTTGAATCGAAACAAAAACCAAAACTTCTGAAGAAAAAAAAGGATGTATGTACATATGGCTTGAGTTCCTTCAGCTATAATCAACACCGAAAATAAAACTTATGAAGAGGTCTTGGTAACATTATTTACTACAGGAAATGGCAAGGCATAACAATTAAACGACAGACATTCGGAAGGAAAAAATAAATATGACGCACAAAATAACACACACCCTCTCGTATTAATATATAGATTAAAATATTTGATGCACTAAAAACAGTTTTTCATGAAAATATTTTAGTTACATAATATGGTAATAAAAATAATTTATTGAGAAAAATGGAAGTGTCATTTAATATATATATATATATATTTAGATTTAATGTCATTATAAAAAATATTTCATGTGTAAAATCAGTTTCGTTTCGCTGATAATGTGTCGCTTTTTTTGCTTAGCAATATCATGGCGTTTCATGAAGTTCAAGGTTTCATAACAGATAATTATCTTGGCGTTGGTTTACAGGAAAACGTTGTAGTAGTAGCAATAATATTTCAATTAACGAAAATATCAAGTCTCTCTCTTTCTCTCTCTCACTCTCTCTCTCAAACAATATAAAATGTAAAAAAAAAAATAAACAATGAAAAAAAAAAACAAGCAAACAAATAGCTCCTTAATTTTTGTCCCAAATATTTTAAATTAGAAGACTTATAGCATCCGCCGGCCGAGAAATTTGCGTTTTTGTTTTTTTACTACGGAATAACTTAAAATCAATTACTTTTAACAACTTTTACATTTACCAGAAAGATAAACCCTAAATTTTATAGAATTAAAAACAAATATTGCAGTGAGAACACGCTTATCGAATGCACCTGGATCTTCATAAATGTGTATTCTGGAATAAAATCTCACCCAATGAAATTTGCCGGAAAACGTGACACACAAAAGAACACACACGTTATCGTATTAATATATAGATAATAATAATAATAATAATAATAATAATAATAATAATAATAATAATAATAATAATAATAATAATAATCTATCCTCTCTCCCATTACTCAATCACGACTCTCAACGAAAGAATGATGTCAGACAGCCAAGGAGGTTGTTTGGAATCATTCTTTCGATGGGGGCGGTGGAAAGAGCGAGAAAGAAAGCGCTGACCAAACTTCCGCCGAACAAATGCCAGGAAAACTGGTTTATTAGGGAGGTTTATTAACACTCAAATTGCAGTGGAGACCCAAGCGGCTGTTTGCGAGAAATAAATGGTCAGCGGCTGTTGCGATAATGCAAATTCATTTGCAAATGTTATCAGAGGAGGTGGAGAGCACTGGACAACTTCAGGGACTTCTTGTCACTCTGCTTCCAGGGAACACTACAGTTTGTTCTCAAGGAGAGGTATATTATTTCTTGTATGAAAGCTCCTTGTAAGTCAATAATAATAATAATAATAATAATAATAATAATAATAATAATAATAATGCAAAAGCGAAGAGAATTGGGGCCTTTGGGAAGCTTACTGCCACTCAAATTCCAGTGGAGACGAACAGCGGCTGTCAACGAGAAATCAATTGTAACCGGCTGTTGCAATAAGGAACATTGCTTTTCAAATCTTATTGAAGGATATGGAGTGTACCGAAAATCTGGGGATACTTGTTGTAACTATACTGCCAGGGAATATCACAGCTTGTCTTCGAGAGATCTTTGATGGCCTGTGTGAAAGCTCCTTTTGAGCTAATAATAATAAGACAAAGACGTATTTGAAGAGGACGGAGAAGAAGAAAAGAACAAGACGAATTGTGAATAGGAGAATAAAAATACATGTAAACAAAACATATTTTCAGAACAGTGTAGAGAATATAAAGACGATAACGAAAAATACAAAAATGTTGGGATTGAGTTGAAGAAAGAGGAAAAATTAAGAATAGTGTTGGAAGAATAAAACAAAACAAATACGGGCAGAGGACAAAAAAACGATTTAGACGGAACATAAATATCAGATGAAAGAGGAAAAAAGCAAACCAGAGACCAATAAAGTTAAGGAATCTGAGTAAAAAGGCATATATAAAGGAAAGATAGTGAACGGAATTAAAGAACAAGTAACAAAGAATGGAGAAATAAACCAAGGGAGAATAGAGTGAGATATGGTAATAGTAATAATTGTAGTACTATCGCTCCCCAGAAGGGTTACTTGGTTGATGAACGTCTTGGGAATGCAACCAGCTCCACGGGGAATGAACGATATCCAACAATATCTAAACGATAGACACATGCTGGAAACACAACGATAACGGGTCGATCCGTCGTCGGCTATAACTGTTTGGTATGGGTCGCATTATGTGTGGTCATTGCAGGCATCTTCCCATCGTCGCTTGTTGCGTGTTCAGTGCAGCTTTCTGTCGTCGGCATTAATGGTATGCTGAAATCGAACACTTGTATAAAAACAGCGACAAGATACATTTTATAAAAATATAGATAATTTATTAAACAGTTAACAAGTTAGGAAACATATTTAGTCGACCCATCGCGTACGGCGAGCAAATCTCAACTGTCTTTACAACAATCAAATTATATTTAATTTCTCTCTTTCTTCATTGAAAGAGAGAGAAAGGAAGTCAATGAGAGAAATAGAGAAAGAAAGAGTGAGAGAATGAGAGAGAGAGAGAGAGAGAGAAGCATGCTTTTCACACAATGTTTTAGTTTTCAACTTCAGATATCCGCGTGTAAATCTGACCTTTAAAAGTTTCATAACACCTGTCACTCAAACCCAACCGACATGATCTAACGTTCCCAAACCCAAAAAACACCTGCATGAAACGTTTATAACTGCATCACAAAGTCAGGCACAAGGTTAGAAGCTAGATATAGGGGTTATTAATGTAGCAGCCCCCAGCTCCCTTAAAAGGGGCTACGTCATTGTGCCACATCTCGTCCCTCCCTTTTTGTGACCTTTGCTCTGACTGGCAAATGTCATATCATCGGGTCATTGGCACAATGATTATTTTAAAATCTTTTTCTCTTCTCTCAGTTATTCTCAAGTATTAATCACCTTTTTTTTAAGCATTAATTCTTTAGATCATTTTTTATTTTTAATAAAATATTATTTTATTTATTTTGAAAACCCTTTATCTTCCCCTGTTAAATTTTTTTCTCATTCAATTTTATGGACATTTTTCTCCCGAAGCATTCAATCTTTTGATCATTTTTTTTTTTTTAATATAATATTTGATCAATTTGTTGTATCTTCTTTTTCGAAAAACGTTAGTCGTTCGCTGTTTCGTTTTATAGTCATTTGATTTTTCATTGACTTTTTGTGAAGCTTTGCTTGTTTTGAATTTGTCAACATTTTTCTTTATGCGCGCACGCGCGTGGGTGTGTGTGTTGGTGACAATTTCTCTTTGCTCCTCTGTATATATATTTTCTTTCTTTTTATTTTTAAATTTCTTGGCCGTTTTCAAAAGTTTTTTGTTTTGTAGTCGGCTTCTGCTAATAATGTTGGACAGGGGTGAATTCGGGAATTCTGTAAGTTGTGGGTTATCCAGATATTTTCTACGCGGTTGAGAGTTCTTGGATTTTTGTGTGAAGGAATTAGTCATTAAAAACTCATTCTTTTTCCGAAAGGAAAAGTCTTGTGAAAAGCCGGCAGTTTTTCTGAGGCTTTTACGATTCACAGGTACCTGTGGTGTGGATAGCTCGGGGCATACTTTAATTGCCTCTGATACAGGTTTCCTTTTTCGGACTGGAGATCGATGTTGACGGGGTGGATTCTTGTTTTGTTTTTTAGAAATTACTCTAACAGTGCTCGTCGATGCAGTGCATGGCGATAACTTGACTCTATCACTGGTATTATTAACAAGTGGTATGTTCATCCCTTTAACCGTTAGTTGGTTAGGGTGGAAGGTTATTTGGGCGTGGTTCCTTTCTAACCAATCTGCACCTAATATCAACTCCCGATCTAAGTCTGGGGTGATATAAAACCTAGATAAAGTTTGCACCTTCTTAATTTTAATAGGCAAATGGACCATGCTTTTCAGTGGCATTCTTTGCCCGTTTGCGAGAGTAACTGTTAGGTTAGAATCCCTTAACTCTCCTTTATGCGTTTTTAACTCTTCAAAAACTGATGTTTTGAGGAGCGAGACTTCCGATCCAGTGTCGATCAATGCCTCTATCGGTCTACCTCTTATTTTAACTATACACTCCATTCCGGAGCTCTGGTTGTGGATTTTATTTCTTTGGGTCTCTTTATTTTCCCGAGTTTTCTTGACCGATTTATTCTTTTGGTGGGCCCGTTTAGGTCTGCTCTCACGGCTTTCCAGACATCCATGACCTCTGGTGTTTATTCTTCCCAGGGTTACTCCTTTCTTTGAGGGTTTGTCATGGTTGCATGTCCGTGTGTTTGACCTCTGTGGCGGTCGGTGGTGAGTGGGTTTCGAGTGTAACTTGACCTTGCTTTTTCCTGAAGTGAAGTTATTTAATCTTTCTTCAGGTGCGCATTGCCAGTCTCTTTCTAGCCTATTATAGCTGGAACGCCCTCGCTGCAGTCTTGCTGAAGCACACCCACAAAACTTATATCTTACAGCGTTACAGCTACTGTTAGGTTCGGATTTGGGTACCCTAAATCTAATTGGAGCCCCCTTTGGTCCCTGATACCTGTTAAAGCTATTATTTAAGAAAGCCTGCTCCTTCTTGTGGCCACTTTGGAGTCGTTCATAAAGCATTTCGCTTTGTCTAGCAGCAGACAAGGCCTCCGATAATGTCGTCGGATTCGATCTGACCACATCCTCCTTGATAAAGGAGTTATTTAACGCATCTATGAAGAACTCAGCTAAGTGCACTTGCACAGCTGGACCTTCCCTCATCTCTGCGTCCCTATAGGCTAACTTAGCAATTTTATTCATCCTACTTGCTAAATCGGCGAGTACCTCACCTCGATCTTGCTTTATTCTTATTAAAGCCCGAGCAGCGTCGGCAGCATTTGTAAACTCGCCGTACTGGGCTGCTATTTGATCGAGCAGATCCTTACTGGTGCAGTTCGGATGATCATCGAGAAATTCTCCGATCATTTCCGATACTAGTCCGTCCGTAAAATCATACGCTAGGTTTACTAGCTCGGGGTCTGTAAGCTGGTAGATCCGCTCTTTCTTTTTCAGAGCTGCTAGCCATGGACCAAAGTCGGATGGTTTTCCAGTAAAGATTGGGATCTTCGATCCACCTGTGAGGATTCTGTTAAATGGGGCTTGGTTTGTGTTAGCCATTTTGTCTAAATGTATATTTTTAAATAGCCGACGTTTAAACAAAAAGCTCTATCCACAAAATAATTTTTACAAATTATTAAAACCAAAAAATTTGCAGAGTAACAAAAAGAGCAGAGAAAATAGTCACCTACCTTAGTTTTTCTTAAGAGTTCAGGTGTCTTTTTTTCTGTAGATGCTGGGTTGAAGTGGCTGTTTTTGAGTTGAGTTCTTCGTTGTTGTGTTTCCCTGGACTTTGACTGACTAATCTTGTGTTTCTTTTCTTTAGTTTTTGTGTCCGTGGATTTTTATTTGTCTAGTGGTTGATTTTTTTTTCCTTGTGTCCGTGGATTTTCCCATAGGGTCGTGCTTGTTTCTCATGCGAGAAACAATCCTGGATTAACGGCAACAATGTAGTACTATCGCTCCCCAGAAGGGTTACTTGGTTGATGAACGTCTTGGGAATGCAACCAGCTCCACGGGGAATGAACGATATCCAACAATATCTAAACGATAGACACATGCTGGAAACACAACGATAACGGGTCGATCCGTCGTCGGCTATAACTGTTTGGTATGGGTCGCATTATGTGTGGTCATTGCAGGCATCTTCCCATCGTCGCTTGTTGCGTGTTCAGTGCAGCTTTCTGTCGTCGGCATTAATGGTATGCTGAAATCGAACACTTGTATAAAAACAGCGACAAGATACATTTTATAAAAATATAGATAATTTATTAAACAGTTAACAAGTTAGGAAACATATTTAGTCGACCCATCGCGTACGGCGAGCAAATCTCAACTGTCTTTACAACAATCAAATTATATTTAATTTCTCTCTTTCTTCATTGAAAGAGAGAGAAAGGAAGTCAATGAGAGAAATAGAGAAAGAAAGAGTGAGAGAATGAGAGAGAGAGAGAGAGAGAGAGAAGCATGCTTTTCACACAATGTTTTAGTTTTCAACTTCAGATATCCGCGTGTAAATCTGACCTTTAAAAGTTTCATAACACCTGTCACTCAAACCCAACCGACATGATCTAACGTTCCCAAACCCAAAAAACACCTGCATGAAACGTTTATAACTGCATCACAAAGTCAGGCACAAGGTTAGAAGCTAGATATAGGGGTTATTAATGTAGCAGCCCCCAGCTCCCTTAAAAGGGGCTACGTCATTGTGCCACATAATGAGAATAAGGAAACGGAGAAGCAGAGCAAGAAAAATCGGAGACTGACACATGAAGAACAAGTAGGAAGGTTGAAATGAAATCGAAGAGAAGATGCAAATGCTTGACAATTATAAGGAAGGAAGAAAAAAGGAAGAGTAAGACTATTTTATTAGTGAATTATAGTAACGGTCAAATACTAAACACTGATACCACAAATGAAAAAAAAACAAAAAAAAACAAATAACAAGAAAAATGTTAAATGTAGAAAAAAAACACGAATTAAAACACCATGTTAGCTTTTAAAATCTTTTCATTTATTCAGCAGGAAACCATCAAGTGCAATATCCATTGTTCAGAGCAGCCCTTGGCAACGTTCTCTTGTGTTATGTTCATGGAAGAATAGTGAAACAATCAGACTGACATTTCATGACCATTACTCTGAATAATTAATTTGTATTCATCTTTTTGCAGAATATTCGCATAGCGAACTAACATATCCGATGCAATGTTATGAAATACATCCCTTTATCCTGAAACTCAAATATTGTCATTGAAAATTTAAGTAGTGCGTTAAATATACCAATTTTATCAGTGCTCATATACCTAGGTATGTAAATGGTGTTAGAAATACGTATTTCGTTGAACTACATTTTACAAATCTAAACGGAATTATGTTCTTGACACAGTACTATTAGTCGTAATATAGATTTGGTAGAGGAGAGCGTTTATTTTTATTACTATGTAAATATTTAACAAAAAAATAAACGTACGTGTAGCATGTAAAATGTAAATGATTAATAAAATTGATAGTATGCCGTTTAAACAAAAACAGCCGCATATATGATATACATTTACCTTCACGTTTTCCGACCCTTTTGCAGCTAAACCTCGAAAAACCCTAAGGTGTATACAGATGTTTTATGCCAGTGAAATCGTAAACAAATTGAAACTACATCATCATCAAGATTTAAGTACTACATGCGTTTTAAGCAACTTGACATATATCAGAAATAAACTAAACTATCGCTAAGGGTTTATGAGATGGATAGATTGACAGTTGCAGGATGAAAATTCATATAGTAGATCCATGTAAAATACAGACGAAATCGAAAATATTGCTCATCAAATTGTGATGATTGTGCGAAAGAATTTGGCGGACGCATATATTTCTAATGACATCACTTGACACCGTTAAAAAGCTGGTGGCGGCTGGCTGCAATGCTGAGTTCTAGTTAAAAAATGAGAATATACACCATCATTGTATATAATTTCTTTGTATTATAGTTTATGAATATATCATGAGTCTTTAACAATAGGGAGTTACTTTTCTATCGTTTCATATATTAAATGCGGTTATCAGTAAATGATACATTTTCACCAATATGAAACATCCTTTGGAAAAGAGTTCAATGTTAAAACTGATAATTGATAAAAAAAAACGTTCATATTAGAAGGAGTTGACATTTTGCTACTTGAGGTTGTCAATAATATGTATATTTGGCGATTTCATGTTACCTAAACTGACGAATATAATTAAGCAACTCATCGAAACGTCGTCGATGTAAAACTGAACGATTCATAAACAATGCTTCAACAAACAAGTCTTTTGTCAATATACTCCGAGTCCTAATTATGGTAAATTCATCTGCATAATGGCTTTTAATAAAGAGAAAAAAACAATAAAAAGACGAAAAACGTCGTACCTGATAAGACTTATTATTCATTAGATAGAATTCCTACTTTCTTCATTATCAATCATTATTTCATTATTAGCTTCGTTTCCGGAAATTTCGACCGAGAACAACAGCGTCATTAACAACGTCGGTACACAACGCCTTTTATCTTTTGTTATTCCGTTTTTTTTTCTTAATATTCATTCATTGGAACTTTTTTTTTTTTTTTTAACTCCTTTTCTTTTTTTTTCTTTTCCGTCTTTCTTTCTTCTAGCCTATCCTTAACGTGACAAACTTACAAGTCCTTTAAACACTAGACATACCCATAACACGTCGGGTCACAAACGATACAAATCTTTACTATGATTTCATTAAAAAAAAATCATGAACTGCGACATCGTTTGAAATATGTTTTTTACCTGACTAAAAATAAAAACATGATGGCATTTTTATTAATCACTTACTAGATGATTTTACAGGAGTTATGCTCAGTATTCGACCTATCACAATAATATTATATGTCTCTGAAATCTGATTAACATGCAGACTTCCAGATTTTCTTTCTTTATATTAGTAGTAAAATTGTCATAATAATAATAATAATAATAATAATAATAATAATAATAATAATAATAACAACAACAACAACAGCAACAGTAGTGGTATACATATCATCCTGCTGTTACAAACACTTTGCAAACTATTTTCAGTATTTTGGCTTTCTGGCTTTAATTCCGCTTTGATATCAATTAATTTTATTAGTAATCAATTACTACTTCTTCTACTACTACTACTACTACTACTACTACTACTATGACAAATTTTTCTTCATTTTATTTTTCTGTTTTTATTTCACATAATTAGTCAGCCTTAATTTCTTAATGCCATTGTTGTTTTTTGTTGTTGTGGTAGTGGTATTTATTTGTTTATTTCAGGGACAGTCGACATTTTCATAAATAGCATGTGTTAAAACATTATAAGCGGCTTAATAGCGTTCGTGGTAAGTTATTTACATAAGCTGAAAAATAACTCGCTTAATTTATCTTTATGTTGTCCGGAATATTACTCAATCTTAGGGAAACATAAAACACGCTACAACAATGAATGTTATTACGTTATGAGGAGTAGTAGAGAGAGAGGGAGAGAGATTCCGTTTTTTTAAATTCTGAAAATCTTTCCAACATCCAAACCATATGAAAATTCATTATAGTTCGGTCACTAAAATTATGTAATATAGACACCACCAAAAATGGCCGAAAAATCAAGTTGTGTTTTTTTAAAACGAAATTACATTTATTAAAATCCATTATTTCTGAGTAACTTTTTTTCCAGAAAACTAAACCCTGAATATTGTCATAAAGCAAGCAGAATAATGTGAAGCTTTTTCTACTATTTTTACTTAAATTTTAAATGTTAAATTTCCCCCAAAAGTTAACAATTGACATTTTTTTATCTTGCACATTAAATAGTTAATATAATGTTTTGAAAGAATTAATTTGTTTATTTCTTGTCTAAGTAAGATTAAGGATGATTTTCTATGAGAATATGCAAAAATATTATAATATAAGTACCTGGATTTTAAATAAATCCCTTCATTCATATAGACAACCAGTTACTTCACGTCGATTTGATACAATGTTTATATTTGTACTTGATAAAAAGCAAACTACGGAAAACCAAACAGGCAAAAAAAACTTATTTTTCAGTGACGAAAATTTCAATGAATAATTAACGCTGAAACTGGACAGTACCAGATGGGTGACCATTTGTATGAGTTCGGTGTTTAATGTGTATGTGTGTCGGGTTCAGGCTCCCCAAAATGAGAGGGTGCAATTTAAAGCAGAATAAAGAATATATTTCAGTGCGTTAGGTCCACCGTAGTCGAAAGGCGGCAAACGTTTTCAAACGGGATCGAAAAAATGATGACATTTTTACCACAAAGGGCACAATATTTATCGATTTTTTGTATCGATTCTTCAAATCATTCCCTGTTTAATAATGGGGATGTATTATTCGGCTCGCTAAAAAATGTTAATTTATTAATCAAAGATTTTAAAATGGTGTTGTGGTGGCACCCACTCATTTACATATGTGGATAATATTACACATAAATAACAAGAATCGGTTAGGCTGAGGGTGTGTTAACCAGAATCCACCGAAAGCCGAGCCGAGAGCAGATATGTTCTCCAGCCAAGACTCTCTTACCTGACAATCATTCTGTGAATATAATGTAAATATACTTTTCCTAATACACTTCTTATTGATCTACCTTTGTTTTGTTGAGTCTTCATTTGTATTGCCTTATACGTTATTTGGTTCAACCTGCAAACATAACAGTTGGCGACGAAGATGAACGTCAAACATAATAAACGGCTTTTTTCGTTAAAATATTAAAAAATGTTCGTTTTAACTTAAATTAATTATTTTACTTAACATACTCACCGAATTTCACACTTCAGAACTCCAAAGCGGAATAATTAAACACAATCTAAGATCTGATATTCAGACGTCAAAATAAGGTATGCAAACAATTTTTTAAATCTATAATCCTGTCCCTTACAGCACTACAATATGTTTGGTTCGGTTTCAGATGATTATTCTAAGCATATTTGGAATCCCCTCAAAACAAGGGGGGTTGTAAGCAAAAAATATATATATATATATAAATATCTTTTATGAAAAATAAGTACACTGTTATAAACTTCATTCTTCTCTTAATACTCGCTGAAAAGGTCGTATTGATTGGATTATTATCTGATTTTTGGTAGATTTTTAAAAAGACGGTTCATCAAAAAGTAGTTACCTGCTCCCCACCCCCCAGTTGTGGCGGTGCCTAATTCAATACAATGAAAACTACATATTTTTCTTAATATATATTTTAAAGATTTTCATACATAATTACCTGGATGCAATAGTCTACTATTTATGACCTAAACTACAGAGAGGATATGTTGAGAGTTGAGCCGCGAGAAGGCTGCAAACATTCCACTTGAACTTCTGCATATAAGTATAATCAAGGAAGCAGGAGACATAGAGAAAATTCCAAAGTCTAGCAGTTTAAGGGAAAAACTAAGGCTATCACGAATCTACGAGTATCTACAGTGGATGCTTGATTATCGGGTAAGTTAGATGCATGTAAGCCGCGGGGGTACAAATGATTCTAGTTTGTAAGGGATGCAACATGCCGACGAAAGGACAGAAGCTATTTTTGGGGTTGATAAAATGGGTCTATTAGGTTGGAGATCCTTTTATATAATCTAAACAAGAATCTAGGTGCCGATGAATGAATCCATACGTAAAAAACAATACTACATTCATGGGCAAATCATTCCTTTGTAGAATATAAATACTTTCATGCGTGATGAATTTTCTAGCACGTTATTCGTTATATTAGTACTTTTTGTCAATTAACAAACAAATGTGTATGCATGATATACTTAAATAATAAAGTTATTATTTAGGAAGCCAGCATAAGGGTTTTTATTACTAATCTGTATAGTTCTCTAAATATTTAATTAAAAAAATACCAAAAAAATTGAATTTAAATTGGACATAATATGTAAAGGCAAGCACGATCCATATAAGCACTAAAACAAGGAGTAATAATTAACAATTACCGTCAGTAACCGACATAACCAACAGTAACCACAAGTGGCCACCACTGTAATCCAGTGGCTGACAGAGAGTGACAGTACTCGATAATGACCGACAATTGAAAACAAACGATTACATTTCAGAGCAATCTAATGGAGGTCAACACTGGTAATTGGAGACAGACAATTTCATTTTGGAACAGTCCAATGCAGGCCCACATTGCTCATGCCCGCTTATGACCGACAGTAAAATTTGAGAACTGAAATTGACTTCAGTTGTAAATTCATTGCTTAAAAGCCTCACTAACCGCCACAAACATTCATTAGTGGTCGCTATTGACATCTAATGATAACCAGTGGATCCCACTGTCCAACATGCCCAACCCTTAATATAGACGATTTAATTTTAGAGCTGTAAAATGGAGACCGACACCATTCATGTCAGCCAGTGCCATTCATATGCAAAAGCACCGTGTGGTCACTAGTCACGCCAGCACACGCATATGACCCCCCCAAACGGCATTCATCGCTAGTAGCCAGCAGTGTGGGCAATGGCACCCAGTGGCTTCTATTAGCTTCCACTTCTTTACAATACTAACAGTGCTCAAGAGTGGAAGCCAGAAAATGGTATTTTGGCCACGATTCTTAGTGCACGGTATTCTAGATCGGACAGTGCCCGCCACTAGCAACAAGTTATATTTTTCTTTTTTAACATTTTAAACTGTTTGCCTCCAGTCAGAAATTTATATAACTCATCTACTGTTGCAGACAAGATAATCGAAGTTTCATTTGTTTTCAAGGGAATATATTTGGGCGTATATATATATATATATATATATATATATATATATATATATATATATATATATATATATATATATATATATATTAGTCCTCGCACGAGAGAGCAGGGCACAAGATCTTTTAAATAGTAATAATAATAGAATGACAATAAAAAGGCTTTCCTCGGTGAGGACTAATATTGAGCGTAACCAATTATACAGCCCTTTGGATATTTTCATCCCTATTTTTCTCGTTATCTACTGAATAGTTTAATGAAACCTATATGAAATATATCCCTTTTTAAGTTATAAAGATTTTTTATTCTGAAAGAAGTTTTTAAAAATTAATCTAAAAAAATCAGATTTTTTCATTATTCAGATATGTATGACAAAGAGAGAGTTGCAAAAAGCGTTGTAGTGTGAGAAGACATACAAACTGAAACAGATAGAATATTAAGACCTGTAATGATACAAAAAGGGGGTTGCAAAAATTAGTTGTGGTGGGAGGAGAAATACGAACTTCAATAGAGAGTAGGAGAGTTTTTATAAAAACATGCAAAACCACATTCATTTTTTTAAATCTAAATTAATAAATTAGATAAAATATAATCTTAAAAAGATACGATACAAGTTAGAAAAGCATTTCATCTAAGGCATGAAAATTGTTAAACAAAATGTTTTTACAATAGGCTTTAAAAATAAAGGTACAAGATTCAATTTGAAATGTATTTATCTTCAAAGTGCACTTTTAGAAATTTTACAAAGTAAGGTATAAAAATTTAATACCTTATTTTTTTATATGTATAAAAGTGCACTTTGAGGATAAATAAATTTTAAATTGAATATTGTACCTTTATTTTTAAAGCCTATAGTAAAAACATTTTGTTCAACAATTTTCATGCCTATATATATATATATATATATATATATATATATATATATATATATATATATATATATATATAACACTTTTGAAGAACACCGAACGTAGTGTCATAATTAATTGCTAAGGATTTAGTCTTTTTTTATAGTTTAAACATAAAACATTAAAAAGAAACTATCGAAAAAAACCTCAAAATACACTTCTAAAGTATATTCCTCCTAAGCATAAATTAGATAAAGTTGATAAATAAGAGGTGGGGCAGAAATAAACCTGATTAAGACATCTTTCAGCCAAGCCTTTTCAAGATTAACTTTGACAGCGGGGAAGAACACGTCATTTAAAAATATGGTCAAAAGACAATTAATTAATAGCAAGGGTAAAAAAAATGTATAGGGAATCGGAGAAAAAAAAGAGAAAAAATCTCAGCGAATACCCATGAGTTCTAAATTATGGGTATACTCTCTTTGCTTACACGGAGATGGTTGGCGCACATTAATGTATACAGCCTCGAAAATTTTTAAGCGCGTTCTCAAGCGCGCTTTGTGTAAAACCGAGAGTTTCATCCATGTATCCGGCAGTGCAAATTTGGCACTGTAATATATGTTCGCCAATGACCGACGTATGAGTTAATAAACGTCCGAATGTTGGCCTTTTTGTGCCTACGTATCGAAGGGGAAACATGTTAGGAAATTCTAACCTCCATACGTTGAATGGTGTGGCCCACGAAGTCAGCTTTACTCTGACCGTTAAATCGATGAACAACCATATAATATTGAGTAGTAGGGATACCATCCTCTCGAAAAGAGGGGAAAGCATTTCCCGTCCTAAACACCGTTCGGATCTTCGTTGCAAAATAGCAACGTGAAACGGCTGTAGCAATTTTATGCGAAAACTCCTGTCTTTTGACACCAATTTACAGGAGATTCACATATATGGGACATTTTTGATGGTCCATAAACGTTCCACCTTTAAACGTCAAGATTGTATCCCTCATACATTTTTGAATCACGTGTAAAGGATAACCATTGGCAAAAAGGATCTCAGTAATCGCTTGGAGTTCCGCATCTAGTTTAGTACTAGAAAAAAATAAAATAAATAACCCCCAGCAATTGATTATGTCACTACGTTCGGTGTTCTTTAAACGTGTTATAAAATTATGTACCCATAAAAATCTTATATATATATATATATATATATATATATATATATATATATATATATATCTGTGTGTGTGTATTATAATGTAATAATTTTTTAACCACTCTCTAATATTAATTATGGACTTATCTATTGAAATGACTAGTGTTTCTGCTACTTTAGGCCAAACACCCGACCGTTGTAAATTTAAATTAAGAAACATAGGCGATGAAAATGTGCTGTGAATATGAATTATCTCCTCTTTGGTAATCCATGCTATAAAAGCTGTATACTTCCGTTTAAAAGATTACTAGACGAAATCTCTGGGTGTTCATACGCACGCTTTTAAAATTCACTTCATATACAGATTTTGAAAGAGAAACTTTGGTTATCTGGGTTTCAACTGTTTTAACCCAGGTTCCACCTGTCACCTCCCAACAACTTGTATCTAAAATCGCTCCAAAATTCGCTGTTTATATAAAACGATTCACATTATGCTTACTGCCGCTTCTCTCTTCTACCGAATGTAACCGTCTTTTCTGAAATACGTTTATGCCAATCCGTCTAACGTTTATATTCTGCATACGATTCTTTCGGAATTCAACGTTCTGACACGAAGTAACAAAAAGGGAAAATGTGTTTATTTTGTTTTATTCTTCTCTATTCTTAATATAGTTAATGAATGAATGGGTTTAATGAAGACATCCTTGCTTTGGCGAGAAATCTTGCAGACCAATCGTATCAAATCTGGCAAGATAATACCTCCATTTTGTCCTACGCTTTCAATATCTCCTCGGCTCAATACTTAATTACTACAATTATTATAATTGTCTTCACTTTTCAATATCTTCGCCAGGGAAGAAAGAATCTCCGTGTGGATTAGTTCGTCATTTATTTCTTGTTATTCATTTATCACGGCCATTATCTTCCGTTTTGAATTTGCTCCAGCCTCGCTTTCGTTAATTCAGCCTCATTTCCGATTCTTGTTCACTCTCTATGTAATTCATTCTCGGTGTCTCTTTGTTACAGTTTTTTTTATGCTCTATTAACATTTTTTAATAATTTTTTCATGTTCCTTTTTTATCCCACTAAAAACGTAATGAAAGTCGACAGAAAGACAACAATAGACGCAGACATCCTTTTTTAGTGAAGAATTATTACACATCATCCTATAAAAATGCGTGATCTTACTTAATATATCCTTCCTGGATACTAATTACAGACATAGATACACACACACTATATATATATATATATATATATATATATATATATATATATATATATATATATATATATATTAGCAAAAGTACCAGTCGTTGACTGGGTTCAAATACAGCCTACAAAAAATGGACTCTAATTTATGAAAGTATGATACGTTATGAAAAGGACGGGTTGTAAAAAGTTAGCTTCAGATTTGGGAGTATCAAAACCAAAGCAAAATATGATGAAAGTAAAATTAAAATAGATAACCCCCATAATGTATTATACCATAACTGTTTACACTGAAACACTTATCACAATATTCTGTGGATCTGTATTAAAAAACCTTGTTAAACTTTGGGACATATTACCATTCTATGGAGGTCAGGCGCGAACGAACACCCCATAATTTTATTATACCATATTTTTTTCTAACAGAACCATAATTATCAAAGTATACTTACGCAGATAGATGTGAAAAGTCTTTGTTAAAGTTTATGCCTATTTCTATTCTATGGAGGCCAGACGCGAACGCAGACTCCATAATTTTATTATACTGGATTGTATTTAAGTTAAAACACACTTATCAATATATTCTTATGTACATCTATATCAAAAACACTTGTAAACGTTTTTTTTTCTTTTTTAATTTTTAATTTTTTTATTTCAATACTTTGTGGACCAGGAACAAACGCAGATCCCACAATTTTAATGAACCACCGTTCTGCCAGATCAAACATACCCATTCATTGTCTATCATTATATGTAATCAGTTTTTTTTTTAAATAGTCAACAATATAGGGGCCTATTCGTGACCAGACACACACATCCACACACAGACATTCAGCATTATATATATATATATATATATATATATATATATATATATATATATATATATATATATATATATATATATATATATAAAGTAAGAGAGAGAGAGTGTGTGTGTGTGTGTATGTGAGAGAGAGGGAAATACTCCAACGTGTAACGATTATGCGAGAAAACTACACCAAAACTATTTACGTACCTTTCTTAAAGGAAGTCAGGCGCAGTGAACTCAGATGTTTTTCTTTGGTAATAAAGTATGTTACTCTGTAGGTTACCTACTGGTAATATATAATCACATACGTATTATCAAATAACGCACTGATATTTTTTTTAATGAATACCGAAAGACAGGTATACAGAATATATATATATATATATATATATATATATATATGTATGTGTGTGTATGTATATATATATATATATATATATGTATATATATGTGTGTGTGTGTGTGTGTGTCCGTGTGTGTGCGTGTTTGTGTGTAATTAATAATGTTATAGGCGTATGTACTACAGATAATGAAATTGGCTATCTATCTATCTATCTATCTCTCTATCTCTCTCTCTCTCTCTCTTTCTCTCTCTCTCTATATATATATATATATACACACACATCACTTGTTTTATTGTATCGATTTTGTCGTACACCAACTTCACAGACAGACGCAAACGGACATAACATACACATAATACCACTATAAAATAGGTTACTTTTCCCATGCGTGTACGTTACTTTTCCCATGCGTTTACGGTAGGGTTGGAAAACGCGTGCCCCGATGTTTTAACAGTTCACATTAATTTATTTGATGTGTCTGGAAGTGTTCTTGCGTAGATTTTCTATGGGAATGCGCCTGGTGTGTATCAAAATGGATCATCGAAAAGTCCGATGGGGGAATGAAGTCAAATTTTGACCAAAGCTAACATTATATTTTCAAACTAACATCACATATTTCGGAAGCTTTATCACCGCACAAGTAGAAAATGTCATAAGACATCGTCGCATTTGAAAGAAAAAAAAATTCTTTCAGAGGACAATTGAACCATGGTACTTGACTTGTATCTGTTTATCTTTGATTCAAGTTATGTAAACATGCATTCCTAAAACTTAAAGGACGTTCTTTGTTAAGTGAGAGGTGCGTTTGAAATGAATGTTTCTGTTAGAACGCAAATGAACAATGGTACTTGATTGTTCAAGATTTAACTGACTTAAAGTAAAGCCATTATTTAAAGATAACTTCATAAAAGCAAAGGTACATTTTCGACAATTCACTATATATTACCAAGTGTTGCTGATTAAGTCGACACGGGGAGGGATGTGGCGCTTTTTCACGGTTTACGTCCGGGAAAGTTCCTAACCGGAGCATGCTATCGAACGATATCATTTAAAATATTTGACGATTTAACCGATGTCGATTACAATAAAGCATTTGTTTATCCTCGTATATTCTGGATGAAAAGATTCCTCGTGATATTAAATGTATCTATGTGCGCATGTATATGCTTATAGGCCTTATAAACGTAATATCCTCATTCAGTTCTATCTTTCATATATTCACGGTGTGGGATTCTAGAAGAACAAGCACTGTCATAAACCTGTGTCGGAGAGAGGGATGCGTCAATGAATATCTTGATCAATAGTTGAATATCAACGTGGGTTGAGAATGGTTGTGATTATATAGAAAATTATGTGCTCGAGCACAAAAGGTCGCTGGTTTTAATGGTACCGTTTATGTATTCGGAACATTTGAAGTTTTAGGTAAAATACACAAAAAAAAATAGGAAGTTTTACTTTTGAAATAAGCGTCGTATATCAATGCGCGTACCAGACGCTCATGCACAACTCTTGGTTATCGGTGTGAAAACACATTGTGAACTGCCGTGAATATGACGAACAATAAATTCTAAAGCACGGCAGGTTGTTTGTTTTTGTGGTGCCACCCCGGTGTTTGCAGTAATAATATGCTTCATTTAAAAAAAAGTGTGGGTCTTTACATTAGGAAGGATCGCTTACATAAACGCTCACTCCCCCCCATATATATATATATATATATATATATATATATATATATATATATATATATATATATATATAAAGCAGGTTCCTTTAATCTTGGACAGACTATGGATACCCACGAAGGGTTGCTTGCGCGTGAAATTTTTGTGGCAGCCGGTGCGCAATCTCCAACCACAATTCTCCTGAAACGACCTTGCTAAATACCAGTGGCAAGTGAAGTACGGGACGACTAGAAACAAATGCCGAAATAAGCGGAGAGCACATACATCGCCTAGAATTCCCAAATGGTCACTCATCTGGTACTAACCAGGCTCAACGTTGCTTAACTTCGGTGATCTGACGAAAACCGGTGTGTGAACGTTATTATGCTGTATTTAACATATATATATATATATGTGTGTGTGTGTGGGTGTGTATATGTATATATATATGTATATATATGTATATATATATGTTAATATATATATATGCATATATATGTATGTATATATATATGTATATATGTGTATGCATATATATGTATATATATATATACATATATATATATATATATATATATATATATATATATATAAGAAAGAGATATTCTCACTAAAATCTAAGTAGGGAAGTTAAAAAGTAGTAAAGAAGATTAACCCTTGATTTATTTACAACAAACAATCCGATGTTCCGAGGGATTGGATGCGGATCAATGAATTTTCCCCGCTTCCAATTCATCTACTTTCACAGAAATCTGTTAAATTGCATATTTTTTTTATTCTAATCGATTGATTGCCTATTATAGTGGGTGGCCCACTACCTTTGCACCGCGGAAGCTTCATACGCCACCTCGCAATCCACAGTACATTTATTACATTAAGTCCATGTGAATATTATAAATTAAATTGTTGAACTGCAAAATGAATTATTGCTGATGTGTAATAAATAGAAACAGATTTGTTATACGATTGTGCACTAAGCATGTCCTTGTCACATCAGAAAAATATTGTTTATTTTTGCACTGTGTGTACTGCTATTGCGATGATAAAACTTCTCAAATACGCTTATGGTGTTCGTCCTATAGGGGTGTTTACTTTGGTAAAATATAATTTTTTTTTAAAATCTGATTTTGTTATAGTCGATTTTCAGTACTTTTATGAGACGTTCCAGTACTCAATAAGTAAACAATAGTTTGATGTATTATATGTAGAAACAAAGTGAGATAACAATCCATATTTATAAAATCCTGTGAAACGTCTTACATGTTTATTTATCGAATTAGTATTATTTTTATCATTATCCAAGTCAATATACAGCAAGTATATCCTCAAGAAGTTCGCGCACCGGTCGAACTGCAAAGGCGCGGGATGGCCCAGTACTTGTACAACGTGTGGAACGACAACCTACAATCAAGATATATCCCGTCAGCAATAGAGATTCAATTTCAGTTAAACTGTGCCGGTGAGTTTCCACAGATGAACATGTCCTGTCATCCATTATCTTTTCTAATGAACTCAGACTTGACTCAGATAAAAAACATTAAATTGTTATCTATTCTTATCAATCGTGCAAACAAGGGTGTGTCTATATGATACGATGTTCTATCTCCCAGCTTCCAGTATTGCAACCTCCTTCTGTCTTTTACACGTTTTCTATTTTTCTCTCTTAATAATAATTATCTAATTTTATCTTCGCCTTTATTATTTGTATTTTTACAACTATGTTGTCTATTTACATTATGTCCTGTACGCCGTTTACAAGGAGTGCATATATTATGCAACTAGTTAGAAAACCATTCATAACATGGAGAGTAGGGATATGTTAGGTACTCTCTATATCACTGCACAGTTTAATAAATAATCGATATCGTAGACATTAAGTTTGACTGCAACAGTAGCTAAGTAATACGTATATTTTGACAACCAAAATGTTCACCATAACAGGCAAGCCATTTCTCTTCCTTGCAACGTCTTTCTCACAAAAGAGAAGTTACGAGCCTGTATCTTTTTTATCGTTATTTTCATGGCAAGTGTTCATCTCAGCTCCAAACTATGACCCTTCTCCAAACATTCACATAAAGCACTCGTCTAGTTGAAAACACTATCAATTATTTCCCCCATTTTTATCTGTGCTTAAACCTAAACGTAGATTCTATGAACCAAGCTTCTTTCTTATGACGGCGCACCTGTGGAACTCTCTTCCGTATATCTGGTTCCCAGCTGAATACAATATGGTCGTCTTCAAGTCAATCTTATGAGCTGTTCCCCATAAGTAATCAAATTTACCAAATTTGCACTTCTAGCAATTACTATATTGTCATTTTGACTATTGCCATTCTTCAACCCTTATCCGGCAGTTGTCTGTAGGCCTTTATAAGTGGCGATTCCTTTGTAATAACCAGCAAAGAACCAATATTCAAATATATTTAGTAGTATAAATATATAACTAGACTAAATGAGAATAAAGCAAAATGACATTAACCATGGAGACAGACATCATAATATTGCATGAATCCGAGGATTCTATTGTTGGCATTGATTTCGTTAATATCTTCCTTGTCAGAATCATTTCTAAAAATAAATGGGTACTTAGGAAAGAGAGCAGATGGAGGTTGCCAACATCCTAATTGAAAGTGAATTTTGTGAAACAAACTGTATTCTAAGTTAGAACACCCAGGTTGTCAGTCAATATCGTTTATTACTAGGCCACCATCCCCTCCGGAGATGAAGGCACTAAAGCAAATGAAGCAAAGCAAAACGCTTAACTAGAAAAAAAAACAATGTGATAAAAGAGAAAACGGCGAAATCTCAAGAAAAACTAAATCCATTTTATAGTTTACAACGTCACGCACTCAAAATAAACGAAAAACAAAAACACGAATACTCAGTTACCACTTTCCATTTTATTGCGTCGCAAAAGCGTAGACATTTTAATGTCCGTTACTCTGTGCATTTACAATAAACCCTGGCGGGATAATAATTGCAGTATTGAAAATTGCTATGTCGTTTTCAGTAAGCTAGTGGTGGTGCAATACTATGCCCTGGTGAGTTCATTTCATACGAACGATTTTTTTTTTTATAATTACACGCGAGAGTCGCCTGACTTTGCTCGGTCGTAAATTACATTCGATGCTTTAATTTGTCCAGATTTTTATACATGATTATAGAGTCGTGATTTCAAAAGTAAAAACCAAAAAAAAAGTATTTGAGTGGCATCAGCAAGAATAGTATCATTCAACGCTGGTGAAATTACCATTGTCCCAACGTGACACGCGTATGAACTGATTAAAATTAAAAATAAGCTAGAATGAATGTACTACGTATATAACATTTTTTTCGATGTGAAACGATTTTTTGTAATCTCAACAGCACCCACAGGCCGTGCACACACGATACGAAGCGACGTGCACTAACCCTAAGTGCGAGTCGCCACACCTCTACTCTGTCGAGCACCGGACCCCTCAACATGCACTGTCTCTCTCAGACCCTGGGAATCAGGCCACCGATACGTTACAGCGCTCTCAACCATAAGTCCGGGCAATACCTGGATGCGGCTAGGTGATCGTCTACGTCAGGTTCTGCGGTCGGATTCTCTCACATGCGTTGGAGTTGGCAAGTAGGCCTCTCTCGCTTTTGCAGCTGTAAGATTAGGGTCCTGGCAGCTGAAATCAATGGGTCATCCTTCACAAAGTGCAAGCATTAAATGATCAACAACGCCAGGGTAGTTCTGTATCACAATTTACATTATTGAAAATAGAGTCAACATACACGTCGTGCAGAAATGAAAACTCAGGTTATTAAAATCACTATCGTTTTCGCTAATTTCAGGCAAGGATTCTTGATTAAGGCGCCTTTGTCTCTTCTACTGGTGATAATCTCAGCGAATAAAAATTTCTTGAGGGGCCTCTTTCTTCAATTGTTTATCACGGCAAGCTCCTGCCGGCTCGAACAAGAAAAGACCCCGATTAGCCAGAGTATCTGGTTTTTATCAAAATCAGTAATTCCCCTTCTACCTTTCTGGAGTTATTCTTTCTTTTCTGTTTCCTTTCTCTCTTTCTCTTCTTTCATATTAATTTACTCCCCTTCTACCTTTCTTTTGTCCAGAACCTTCTCCCTCATTGGTCTGAGGTGTTAACCTATCATCAAATTAGGAGTTATTAGTCCTTAGGTCGAACAAGGTCTGACGGCGACCCCTCACCCCTTAGTTCCCACCTCCAGCTGTCACTAAGATCTGAATTTTCTTCCTATTACTCGCAGGTGTTTAAAACCAACCATTCCGCTGTTGATAGATGTATAACAGCCGTGATATAGGAAGCATTCTAGTTTGTCTTTCTCTTAAAAAAACCCACCACGGCACTGATGTTATAAGCTATGACTATTTATTTCCACGAGTGATTCGTAATCTGAGTCAAACATTTTGTGCTGGCGACCCTTCTTTCTTTTTCCTGACCCTAAACTTCCTATAGATGTCGGCGAGTGAGACCGCCCCCTGTACCTTTCAACAGAACATTGTTTCTTTTATAATTTGAATTGTTGGTCTAACCTAAACCAGAAAACGGCTCTGTATTGTTTTTTTCTGCCAACTCGAGAATCTCATTATCATATTTATTTTTTTTTCCTATAAAAATATTTTATTTCTCCTGGACATTTTTGCCTCTTCCTATCGCTACATATGTACAACATGGAAATTAAAACCTCTTAAGAACAACTATTATCTATTATCATATTTATTTATATTTTTTCTCATTGAAATATGGATGTAAAAATTATCTAAGAACACTTACAATTATGATTATAAAAAAGAAAAGAAACAGGAAAACGTTATAAGAAACAGCGCTAAAACAGTCAACATGTATTAAATGTATCCCGCAGAAAATATTCATATCAAAACGCTTCCTAGGTCCTGGATATTACCTTAAACTGTATCCAGTTGTGAGACACCAGCTTGCGGGCTTTGGGGAGTGTGGATATACCCTTTAATTGCCATTGCCCCCAGGTCCACTCTGACCTGGAGGAGTAGTACCTGTTAGAGCCCCAACTATGGGTTAAATAGAAACTGATTGAAAGCAACAAATATATTCTATCAAAAAAAGTTCTTCAAAATCTTTGGATTCAGCATTAAATAACCTGAAAAGGGTTGATAAGCCGTAAAACAAAAAACAAGTACCCTAAACCGCTTTCTACATACTCGCGGAGTTTTACGATACATAAAGAACTCGTTTTTTTTTAAATTTTATGTTACATATATTTAAACATTACTCGTATTAATTCATTTTAAATAAGTTATCCCGTTTTCTAACTCATATATTTATTAATAAACGTTTATTATTTATGAACCTGTAGCTAAGTGTGCGATTGTACAGACCATAACGCTGTAGAAAACTCGCAAATAAAAAGTGTATAATATAAAAAGAACATTTGATATGCCAACTTAAATACAATATATGCAACTTCAGCAAGATGAATTTATATATTAAATTGATAACAAAATGAACGTGCAAATTTGGACGCTTCGGAGACGGATTCCAATTTTTGCTCAAGAAAAGAAAACACAGAAGAGACTAGGTAAACCCAAAGCGAACAAATATTATTTTTTCATACACGACGAGAAAAAAATATGAATATTGTGATTGAATATTATCAGGTAAATAAAGCTTCAGCGGAATTCAACAGAAACTTATATTGACTTATTTAAACTGGGGGAATAACATATGAAAACAAAAGGATAAAATAGTCAACAAAATAAGGAACGACAGTAACCGCAGCATTCCCATTACTTTGACCATGCACACTGCAATTGCAACTGAGTTGGTGTCTTCACTCTTTGTATTTTCAGCCAATATAAACCCTCGACCGTGCATGTGAATCAAACGTTTCGAAAGATTATAACCGAACATATTTAAATTAGGAGAAGTTCTGCCCAGCTTTTGTTCGTAACTTAATGTGCATATCTATATATTAAAAATGGGAATATGCACGATAATGCCTTTCTATATAATAGGCTTCCTTAAATGGCATAGCAAAATGATGGTAGAGACCGCAGACGTACTTTTCTTTTCAACTCCGACCTCAATTTTGACCCCTTAACATTTATTGTTTGGGGCTCAAATTGAATTGAAATGTCTGACCAAATATCCAAGTAACCGACATCTAAAATTTACAGTGTTTAGACCCAAAATGGGCGGAGAGGTTTTGTAGGTTGTGCTCAGGTCAACTCTGTAAACTTAGACGTCTTGGCAGCCAATTTTTCGTCCAAAAAACGATTAAAATTTTGTTGCAAGTCTGATTACCCTTTATGTAAAATTTAAAATTTTTAGACTGAAAATTGGCTTAATAGTTTGCTAGAGATTGCAAAGATATAAGCTTTTGAACTTTGACCCCTTGGAAGCGGAATTCTCAGCAAAACAACTATTAAAACGCATTTCCTATGTTTGAATACATGTCTTTCTATATAATAGACTTCATTAACTACTATAGAGAAAAGTTAATAGAGACTGCAGTAGAAAAAATGTTTAAACATTGATCCCAATTTTAACCCCTTTAACATTTATCGTCTTGAGTTTAAATCAAATTAAAAAGTTTGGCCCGTGTCCACGTAACCTGCATCTAAAATTTCAACTGTTTGGACCAAAAGTTGGAGGAGGAGTTCGGTAGATTCTGCAAAGGTCAACTATTTCAACCTTTACCTCTGGACAGCGAAACCTTCGCCAAAAACTGATTAAAAATCTGGCAGCATGTCTGAGTGCCCTTTATGTCAAATTTCAAATTTTAAGACCCAAAATTGGCTTGATCGTTTGCTACAGATAGCAAATGTTTAATCTTTGTAAGTTGGACGCCTTGGCAGCCAACTTATCGGCTAAAGAAAAAACGATTAAAAAGCTTTCCCTATGTCTGCGTACAATTTATGTAAAATTTCAAATGTCTAGACAGAAAATTGACTGACTAATTTCGTAGAGACCACATAGGCCAATTTTTATTCAAACTTTTACCTCAATTATGATCACTTAACTTTTATTGTTTTGGGATCAAATTCACTTATAAAATTAGATTCTTGTCCAAGTAACTTATATCTAAACGTTCGAGTGTTTAGACCAACAACTGGCGAAGGAGTTTGGTAGATTTCTCAAAGGTCAGATCGTTGAACTTTAACCCCCTACACAGCAAAATTCCAGGGCAAAACCCAAATTAAAATAATTTTCTAAAATCTCCATACCCCGTATGGCAAATCTCGAGTATGTAGACCAAAAGTTTACAGAGTTATTAGGTAGGGAAATGTACACATACAGACACACACTCACACACACACACACACAAACACACACATACATTTGCACTTTTATAGATATATAGATACCCGAACAGAAGAATATTACAGACAGGTTAATGACCATTATAATCTAACTGGAAAACATGGTAGAAGAATCAGGGTACATTATCCCTAAATTAAAAAAGTCATAGTCGGCTATTGTTATATTATAGTTGAATTTAGTATAGTCATAACCGAACATGCAAACATAGAAAAAACGTGGAACATTACATTATAACGTAGGAAAATTATGTTCGAATTTAGTTGAACGCAAAACTTGAATTTAGAACTCTATCAATAGAATTGATTAAGAGAATAACCGAAATGAGCATAATAATTGAAACAAGCGAATCATGCATGGTCTCCAGTGAACGAGGCATAAAAAAATTACTAAGTTTAGCCTTTGCACTCCACCTCCGTTTAACTCCAAATTTTCCCAGGGGGATGTCAAATCCTGGTGAAAATGAAAAATCGGTGCAGTTTTAGGCCTTAACATATGTAAATTTGTGTTCTGTATCACGCAAAAAAAAAATACAAAGTTCATAATTCTCACCCCCATTGAGTTCCAAAAGTTCCCAAGGCCTTAACATATTTCATATTGAGGTCAGCACACAGAAAATTTTCGAAAAGATATGGTCAAACAGTTCCAAAAATAGAGTGTTTTATTAGCCCTAAAAGGGCACCTGGGGAACACACATGAGTTATCGCGAAGTATAGACATACAAAATTATATAGAAATCAGTAAGTTACAATTTTTCAGAAAGTTTTATCAAAATCCAAGTCGTCACTTTTTTTTGCTATGCACAAAACTGCCAAGTTTAGCCATTTAACTCGAAAGGCATTCCTAGAGGAGCCACCGGAGTTTTCCCGGAAAATTCGTTCTGTTACTTCTTTACTCATATCATGTTTAATGTTTGTGCAAAGTTTCAAAAGTTCTAAGGTGTATTTATTGAGAAAAGGACGGACAGACGAACGGACGACCGGACAAATATGAATTTACAGGTTCACACCTTTTTGTTGCGGACGAAAAATCTGGTAAACAAACTTGGGAAAGTAATAGCCATATTTGGAACCTAGATTACAGAGTTTAAAAAGCTGGCAATGATAAATATATGCGAAGAGTAGCTCGAGAACTATAAATGAGTTAAACTATCATTCTAATCTAAAAACGACCGAACCCCTTAAAGAGTTCGAAAGCATAAAAAATCAAACACAATATAAACAGAAAGATTAGGTTATGTAATGATGCCTTTAGCTACATGCAAAAAAATCTGATTGAAATAGCCATTCAACGTGATAGAGCACGGATAAAGAATGACTGTATTGAACAAATGGCATGAATACATATTTCTTAAAACATCAAGAGAGAAAATGGCAAAGCCAAATGATTAGACGATAGACGAAAGCAGACGAAGAACAAAGAGCAACTAAAAATAAATTATTTGATTCATGCGTGATGCCCCAATGAAAACATGTCGTTTAGATCTAACAAAAGATTATTAACTTTGTCAGCCATATTGTTTGATTTCATTCTTTGTTATATTGTTTTATCTGGAATCCAGCATTTTTTACTGGCGTCTGACAAGGCAGTCATGTCAGGAATAAGAACAATACGAGTTTAATAAAGATATTTATCAGAGCTGTGCTTGATGTGTTTTATTCTGTTGAAATGTCATGACTACACATTTCTAAAAATAACAACTCAGTTTTGTGTGTTTGACTGACGTTGTTCTTTAAAACCTTAAAGGCTTGAATAGAAAGCTTTTTTACGAATATTTAAGCCGATCTGGAAAATATGTGATCGTGAGTAATATATGTTATCTTTAGAATTTAGACAGAAGAAAGAATGTAACTAGACTACGGAAAAAATGTTATTTAAAAAATGTAAAAAAAATGTAAATTTATTAATGTGTGAGTCTCTTTAAAAGTATCTTACGGCATATCAACACTATGAAACCTATACATAAGACATATTTGAGGTTGAATTTAACTTAGTTCGAGCTACAACTAAAATATTAATTCATTGGTCACGCTTGCGATAACTGCTTCACAGTCATTCCAGGGTAATACCATAAAGTCTAGCTTGTCAATAAGATAAACGCAGTGTTTAAGACTATGAATGTGTCTTTTGTGTGTATTTCTCGTCTGTTTGTCCGAAAAAAAACCGAAAATAGTAACATATGAGTAAACATATTAACATTCTTATCGATCGAGCCGAGCGCGACTGATAAAACAAACAACTATTTTACGCGACACTCGCCAATATTAAACAAACCGTAATATGTTATAACTTCACAAACCACATCGCCGATCTAAAAATGAAACACTCCTTAGTCATCATTACAAAAAAAAAACATTTACACTAACAACAAAAGAATAATAAAAACAGCAGCAGCAATAATAATAATAATAATAATAATAATAATAATAATAATAATAATAATAATAATAATAATAATAATAATAACTGGCGGGACCTGTGGAAATTCCACAGAGGCTTTTTTCCTTTGCAATATATTGTTGATGGGCATGCTGTGAGCGTTATATTCAGCATGAATGAAACCACAATCATATTCTATTTTTTTTATTAAAACTGTACTGCCTCCCCCACTAAAATAATAACATTGATATATTTCATGGGCTGATTATTTCATTACAAACACACTGGTCAATTAACTCACATTTTATCATTTTTAATAATTATTGAATATGTTACTATGTTCGACAATAATTTTGCATAATTTCAACCCACATTATCGCCTCTCCCTTTACTAAAATAGTAAATCCGATATATTGTATCGGCTGATTATTTTATTTAAAAAAAAAAACGCAACTATTAATTAACTCACATTTCATCATTTTTATTTGTAATAATTCTTGGATGCAGTACTAATTTTGACAATAATTGTTCATCATTTAAACTCACCATATCGCACATCTTACTAAAATAATATCTTTGATATATTTTCTAGGCTGATTATTTCATTACAAACACATACATCAATCAACTCACATTTCATCATTTTTCGTAATTCTTGGATATGTTGCTAATTTTGACAATATTGTTTTGTAATTTAAACCAACGTTGTCGCCTAACCTTACTAAAATAATAATTTTGATACATTAAACACACACTAATCAATTAACCTCCATTTCATCATTTTTTATAACTCTTGAGTATGTTACTAATTTCGACAATCGATTTTCAGATTTTATACCCACATTATCGCCCTCTCTTAATAAAATAATAACTTTGAAATATTGTCTGGGCTTATTATTTTATTACAAACACACTAATGCATGAAATCACATTTAATATTTTTTCATAATTCTTGGATATGTTACTTATTTCGACAATCATTTTTCATAATTTTAATCCACATTTTCGCCCTTCCCTCTTTACTAAATAATAACTTTGATATATTGTCTAGGCTGGTTATTTCCTTACAAACACACCAATCAATAAACTAATATTTCATCAGTTTTGTGTAATTCTTGGATATGTTACTAATTTCGACAATATTTTTTCATAATTTAAGCCCTCCTTATCTTCTTCCTCTTTACTTATATAATAACTTTGATATATTTTCTAGGCTGATTATTTTATTATAAACACACCAATCAATTAAATCACATTTCGTCATTTTTCGTAATAATTGGATATCTTACTAATTTCGACAATATTTTTTTATAATTTAAACCAGCCTCGTCGCCCTCTCTTACTGAAAGCATACTTCGATATATTTCTGGGCTGATTATTTCATAAAAAAACATAACTATCAATTAACTAACACTTCATCATTTTTCTTAAATCTTTGATATGTTACACATTTCGACAATTATGTTTAATATTTTAAACCCCAATTATCAACCACCCACTACAAGCATAATAACTTTGATATATTATCTGGGATGCTTATTTCATTTCAAACACACCAAATAATTAACTCACATTACGTCATTTTTCATAATTCTTTGACATGTTACTTATTCGACAATTATTTTTCATCATTTTAACCCACATCATCGCCCAACTTACTAAAATAAAAATTTGATATATTGGCTGGTCTAATTATTTCATTCCAAACACAGTAATGCATTAAATAACATATTATCATTTTTCATAATTCTTCGATATGTTACTAATTTTGACAATTATTTTTCATAATTTAAAACATCCGTATCACCCTCTCTTACATAATTATTTTGATATATTTCCTGGGCTGATTATTTTATTATAAACATACACTCGATTAACTCACATTTAATCTTTGTTCCTTAATCTGGATATATTACTAATGTCGACAATAATTTTTATAATTAAAAACCCACATTATGCCCCTCCCTCATACTTATGCATTATATTTGATATACTGTCTGTGCTTATTATATCATTACAAACACAGCAATCAAATAACTCACATTTCATTATTTTTCATAATTCTTGGATATGTTACTAATTTCGACAATAATTTTCATAACTTTAACCTTCACTGTCGCTCCCCATTACTTAAATAATAACTGCGATATATTGCCTGGGTTGCTGATTTCATTACAAGCAAATAAATAAATTCTGGGTATTCTCATAGTATATATGTTTCACCTATATTATCCAATCCCGGGTGACGTCGCATATTCTGCTAACATATATCGTTCACCCATCTCATTCGATCACCGGCGACGCTGGGTATTTTGCTACTATATGTTTTCCAACTATCTCATTCAATACTGGGCGACGCTTTCTGATAGTATATATTTGCACATCTCGTTCAATTCCGGGACCGACTTAATGTCCGCCACCCCACTGTTCAAAATATACATTAAAAAAGTAATCTTTTAATCGTAATCTAATTAAGCCATTTCCGGGACTGACCTTATATCCCCAACGCACTGCTAAAAATATACATGAAATAATGTAATGTCTAAATAGTAAACTGTTTCAGCCCTTTCGAGACCGATTTTATATCCGCAACCCTCTGCTAAAAATATACATGAAATAATGTAATGTCTAAATAGTAAATTGTTTCCGCCATTTCCGGGAGTGATTTTATATCCCCAACCAACTACTAAAAAATACATGAAAAAATGTAATGTCTGAATAGTAAACTGTTTCAGCTATTTCCAGGACAAACTTTATATCCCAAACACAATGCTAAAAATATACATGAAAGAATATAATGCCTAAATAGTAAACTGTTTCAGCCATTTCCGGGACCGACTTTATATCCCAAGCTCACTGCTAAACATATGCATTTACCAAAGTAATGTTTTAATCGTCAACTATTTCAGCAATTTCCGGAACTGACTTTATATCCCAAACCCACTGCAAAAAATATACATGTAATAATGTAATGTCTACATAGTAAACTGTTTAAGCCATTTATGGAACTGACTTTAATATTTAAAATTAACTGCTAAAAATATACATGAAATAATGTAATGTCTAAATAGTAAACTGTTTCAGCAATTTCAGGGACTGACTTTATATCCCAAACCCACTGCTAAAAATATACATGAAATAATGTAATGTCTAAATAGTAAACTGGTTCACCCATTTCTGGAACTGACTTTATATTCCAAACCAAGTGCTAAAAATATACATGAAATAATGTAATGTCTAAATAGTAAACTGTTTCACCCATTTCTGGAACTGACTTTATATTCCAAACCAAGTGCTAAAAATATACATGAAATAATGTAATGTCTAAATAGTAAACTGTTTCACCCATTTCTGGAACTGACTTTATATTCCAAACCAACTGCATAAAATATACATGAAATAATGCAATGTCTAAATAGTAAACTGTTTCACCCATTTTCGGGACTGATTTCATGTCCCCCACCCGACTGTTAAAAATATACATGAAATAAAGTAATGTTTACATAGTAAACGGTTATAGTAATTTCCGGGACCAACTTTTTGTCACAAACCCACTGCTAAAAATATACATCAAATAATGTCCTGTCTAAATAGTATACTGTTTCAGCAATTTCCAGCACCGACTTTATATCCCCAACTCACTGTTAAAATTATTCCTGAAATAATGTAATGTCTTAATAGTAAACTGTTTCAACCATTTCCTGGACCGACTTTATATCCTAACCCATTGCTAAAAATGTACATGAAATAATGTAAAGTCTCAATAGTAAGCTGTTTCACCGATTTTCTGGACATATTTAATATCCCCCAAATCCACCCTAAAAATTTACATGAAATAAAGTAATGTTTAAATCGTAAACGGGTTGAGTAATTTTCGGAACTGACTTTATACCCCTAGCCCACTGCTAATAATATACATGAAATAATATAATGACTAATAGTAAACTGTTTCGGCCATTTACAGGACCGACATTATATCCCAAACTCATTGCTAAAATATACATGAAATAATAAAATATGTAAATAGTAAATTGTTTCAGCCAATTCCGGCACCGACTTTATATGCCAAACCCGCTGCCAGAAATATACATGAGATAATATAATGTCTAAATAGTAAACTGTTTCAGTAATTGCCGTACCGACTCTATATCCCAAACCCATTACTAAAAGTATACATGAAATTATATAATGTTTAAATAGTAAACTGTTCCAGACATTTCCGGACCGACATTATATCCCAAAACCACTGTTAAAAATATACATGGAATAATTTAATGTCTCAATAGTAAACAGTTTCAGCGATTTCCGGGACCGACTTTATATCCCAAACCCACTGCTAAAAATATACATGAAATAATATGATGTCTAAATAGTAAAATGTTTCAGCCATTTCTGGAACTGTCTATATATTCCAAACCCAGTGCCAAAATATACATGAAATAATGTAATGTCAGAATAGTAAACAGTTTCGGCCACTTTCGGGACTGATTTACTATCCCTCACCCCACTGTTAAAATATACATGAAATAAAGTAATGTTTAAATAGTAAACTGTTATAGTAATTTCCAGGACTGAAATTATATTCCAAATCCACTGCTTAAAATATACATGAAATATTGTAATGTATAAATAGTAAACTGTTTCAGCCATTTCCGGGATCAACTTTTAATCACAAACCCACTGCTAAAAACATACATAAAATAATGTCCTGTCTAAATAGTATACTGTTTCAGCAATTTCCAGCACCGACTTTATATCCCGAACCCACTGCTAAAAATGTTCCTGAAATAATGTAATGTCTTAATAGTAAACTGTTTAAGCCATCTCTGGGGCCGACTTTATATCCCAACCCATTGCTAAAAATATACATGAAATAATGTAAAGTCTCAATAGTAAACTGTTTCACCGATTTTCTGGACTTATTTAATATCCCCCAACTCCACTCTAAAAATTTACATGAAATAAAGTAATGTTTAAATCGTGAACGGGTTGAGTAATTTCCGGAACTGACTTTATATCCCTAGCCCACTGCTAATAATATACATGAAATAATATAATGTCTAATAGTAAACTGTTTCGGCCATTTCCAGGACCGACTTTATATCCCAAACCCATTGCTAGAAATATACATGAAATAATATAATATCAAAATAGTTTACTGTTTTAGCCATTTCCGGGACCGACTTTATATCCCAACCACACTGCCAGAAGTATACATTAAATAATGTAATGTCTAAATAGTAAACTGTTTCAGTAATTGCCGGATCGACTGTATATCCCAAACCCATTGCTAAAAGTATACATGAAATTATATAATGTCAAAAGAGTAAACTGTTCCAGCCATTCTCGGGGCCAACTTTATATCCCAAAACCACTGTTAATAATATACATGAAATAAGTTAATGTCTAAATAGTAAACAGTTTCAGCGACTTCCGGGAGTGACTTTATATACCAAACCCACTGCTAAAAATATACATGAAAGAATGTAATGTCTAACTAGTAAACTGTTTTAGCCATTTCCCGGACTGACTTTATATCTCAAACCAACTGCAAAAATTTTCATGAAATAATGTAATGTCCCATATATTACTGTTTCAACCATTTCCGGGACCGACTTTATATCCCAACCACACTACTTAAAATATACATGAAATAATATAATGTCTAAATAGTAAAATGTTTCAGCCATTTCTGGAACTGTCTTTATATTCCAAACCCAATGCCAAAATATACATGAAATAATGTAATGTCAGAATAGTAAACAGTTTCGGCCACTTTCGGGACTGATTTACTATCCCTCACCCCACTGTTAAAATATACATGAAACAAAGTAATGTTTAAATAGTAAACTGTTATAGTAATTTCCAGGACTGAAATTATATTCCAAATCCACTGCTAAAAATATACATGAAATATTGTAATGTATAAATAGTAAACTGTTTCAGCCATTTCCGGGATCAACTTTTTATCACAAACCCACTGCTAAAAACATACATAAAATAATGCCCTGTCTAAATAGTATACTGTTTCAGCAATTTCCAGCACCGACTTTATATCCCGAACCCACTGCTAAAAATGTTCCTGATATAATGTAATGTCTTAATAGTAAACTGTTTAAGCCATCTCTGGGGCCGACTTTATATCCCAACCCATTGCTAAAAATGTGCATGTAATAATGTAAAGTCTCAATAGTAAACTGTTTCACCGATTTTCTGGACTTATTTAATATCCCCCAACTCCACTCTAAAAATTTACATGAAATAAAGTAATGTTTAAATCGTGAACGGGTTGAGTAATTTCCGGAACTGACTTTATATCCCTAGCCCACTGCTAATAATATACATGAAATAATATAATGTCTAATAGTAAACTGTTTCGGCCATTTCCAGGACCGACTTTATATCCCACACCCATTGCTAGAAATATACATGAAATAATATAATATCTAAATAGTTTACTGTTTTAGCCATTTCCGGGACCGACTTTATATCCCAACCACACTGCCAGAAATATACATTAAATAATGTAATGTCTAAATAGTAAACTGTTTCAGTAATTGCCGGATCGACTGTATATCCCAAACCCATTGCTAAAAGTATACATGAAATTATATAATGTCAAAAGAGTAAACTGTTCCAGCCATTCTCGGGGCCAACTTTATATCATAAAACCACTGTTAAAAATATACATGAAATAAGTTAATGTCTAAATAGTACACAGTTTCAGCGACTTCCGGGACAGACTTTATATACCAAACCCACTGCTAAAAATATGCATGAAAGAATGTAATGTCTAACTAGTAAACTGTTTTAGCCATTTCCCGGACTGACTTTATATCTCAAACCAACTGCAAAAATTTCCATGAAATAATGTAATGTCCAATATATTACTGTTTCAACCATTTTAGGGACCGACTTTATATCCCAACCACACTACTTAAAATATACATGAAATAATATAATGTCTAAATAATAAACTGCTTTAGCCATTTCTGGAACTGTCTTTATATTCCAAACCCAGTGCTAAAAATATACATGAAATATTGTAATGTCTAAATAGTAAACTGTTTTGCCCACTTTCGGGACTGATTTCATATCCCCCCACCATACTGTTAAAAATATACATGAAATAAAGTAATGTTTAAATCGTAAACGGTTTGAGTAATTTCCGGGAGTGACTTTATATCCCAAACTTATTGCTAAAAATATACATGAAATAATGTAATGTCTGAATAGTAAACTGTTTCAGCCATTTCCGCGACCAACTTTTTATCACAAACCCACTGCTAAAAATATGCATTAAATAACGTAATGTAAAAATAGTAAACTGTTTCAGTCATTTCGAGGACCGACTTTATATCCCCAACTCAGTAGATAAAATTATACATGAAATAACGTAATGTCTAAATAGTAAACTGTTTCAGCTATTTCAGGGACCGGCTTTATATGCCAAACTCATTGCTAAATATACATGAAATAATGTAATGTCTAAATAGTAAAGTGTTTCAGCCAGTTCCGGGACCGACTTTATATCCAAAAACCACTGCTAAAGATATACTTGAAATCATGTAATGTCTAATAGTAAACTATTTCAGCCATTTCTGGAACTGACTAAATATTCCAAACCCATTGCTAAAAATATACATGAAATAATGTAATGTCTTTAAAGTAAACTGTTTCAACCATTTGCGGGACCTACTTTATATCCCAAACACACTGCTTAGAATCTACATGCAATAATATAATGTTGAAATAGTAAGCTGTTTCAGCCATTTCTGGAACAGACTCTATATCCCAAACCCACTGCTAAAAATACATATAAAATAATGTAATGTCTAAATAGTAAACTGTTTCAGCTATTTCTGGGAGCGACTTTATATCCCAAACCCATTGCTAAAATATACATGAAAAAATGTAATGTCTAAATAGTAAACTGTTTCAGCCATTTCCGGGCACGACCTATATACCAAACCCATTGCTGAAAATATACATGAAATAATTTAATTTCTAAATAGTAAACTGTTTCAGCCATTTCCGGCCACGACCTATATCCCAAACCCATTTCTGAAAATATACATCAAATAAGTTAATGTCTCAATAGTAAACTGTTTCAGCCATTTCCGGGACTGACTTTATATCCCCAACCCACTCCTAAAAATATATATTAAATAATGTAATGTCTAAATAGTAAACTGTTTCAGCAATTTCTGGGACCGACTTTATATCCCCAACCCGCTGCCAAAAATATGCATGAAATAAGAAAATGTCTAAATAGTAAACTGTTTCAGCCATTTCCGGGACCGACTTTATATCCCAAACCCACTGCTAAACATATACATGAAATACATGAGATAATGTAATGTCTAAATAGTATACTGTTTCAACCATTTCTTGAACTGACTGATAATCCGTACCCCACTGTTGAAAATATACATGAAATAAATTAATGTATAAATAGTAAACTTTTCCAGCCATTTCCGGGACCGACTTCTCTTCTCCCATCCTACTGTTCAAAATATACATTTAATAAAGTAATGCCCAAGACGTAAATGGTTGCAGCCATTTCCGGAACCGACTTCATATTTCCCACTCCAATGTTAAAAATATACATTAAATAAAGCAATGTGTAATGCATAAACGAGTTCACCAATTTTCTGGACTGATTTAATATCCCCCACCCTACTGTTAAAAATATACATGAAATAAAGTAATGTTTAAATCGTAAACGGTTTGACTAATTTCCGGGACTGACTTCATATCCCGCAACCCACTGCTTAAAATATACTTGAAATGAAGTAATGTTTAAATCATAAACTGGTTCAGCAGCTTTTCGAAAGTAATACATAAAAACATTAACATGGTTAGGGGTTAGGCAACCATTGCTTCAACATGAATGTCTGAGTGTACTATCAGTTTCAGCATTCCAGTGAATTAAATCCCCCCAATTTTTGGTCTCGGTTAATGGAGGAGAATCCTTCATTACTGATACCATTCTGATTTTAGTTATTGACCAGAGATACCCTTTTGGGGAGCGGGTTTCCCCCTAAATTTTTAACCAACCTCATGCCCAATTCCGCCCTTGAGGGGAGGCAAGTAAACAAACAAACAAACAAAAAAATAATAATGAGAACGGACATTTTCCAGGGCATTTTATAATTAATCAGGAGTAACACTTCCAGGGCAATCAGAAATAACTTTTTTCCAGTTACTTTTTAATATTAAAACTTTGTTACATTAAACGAGTACCTATTCACAATGCGTCCCCACGGACAGATTTAGACACCAGGGTCGTTTTTTTCTTTTTTAACGTGGAGAAAAAAATTGTCTTAGTCTTAAAGGATTTCTCTTCCACTGTGAGAGAAGAAAACGAAATGTAGCATCTGAAAAACAGATACTACACTTTGATCTAAGCCAAAAGGCCCTGAATGACAAATAATTTTTATTAGCTTTGCCTCAATAGCAACACCAATTTTTAAAAAATATTTTAATATCCTTTTCAAGGGTGACAAGGTTTATTTGGAATATTCAACTTTTTGGAATATTCCACTTTTTGGAATACTCCACTTTCCTTTTTTAGGTATGCACAGCATGATAACGGACGGAGTGATAAGCGTAATAATATAATGATGATAATAATAATGATACTAATATTATCACGCAATTTTCAGTGAAGACCAATGCTCTCCACCAACGACAAATCAATGGTAAGGGGCTATTGCAAAAACTCAAATTCTTTTGCAAAGTTTATTGAAAGAGGTGAGAGCATTGGAAATCTGGGGAGACTTGTTGCCACTCAAACTCCAAGGAACACCACAAGTTGTTCTCAAAGAACAATCTTTGATGATGATATACGTGGCAACTCCTAATGGATAATAATAATAATAATAATAATAATAATAATAATAATGATAATAATAATAATAATAATGATGATAATAATAATAATAATAATAATAATAATAATAATAATAATAATAATAATAATAAAAATTAATTAATTAATTAATTTTACTGCGACCAGATAGACTCTAATTATATAGTCGGCGAAAAAGAACTCATGACGGCGATTTATCAATTACTAGACCACCCGTGACCCGTTGGGTCAGTACGTTATATTAGCTATGGAATTCATGTATGAGCGTGACACTTGTGGCATAAAGAAAATAGTTTTTTTTTACATAACAGAAGCATTTCTATGAAAGTATATTAAAATGAAAAAAGAATATAGATAGATTTCTATGAGTCGTTCTGTTTATTATAATTGTTATTTTTTTTTAAATTACAGTTACTGAATTATAAGTGGTTGGTCATACTTATAGGTAAATATGCACTGAACAGGTATCATAATCCTTATTATAGTTAAATTCAAATTTTGATATATCATCTTTTAAATGAAATTTTTAGTTGAAAGTACAGAATAATAAAAAAAACACTCTCCACATGTTAATAATGGCTTTTTATATAGAAAATGAAAATAAAATGTAACTTTTTTCATTTAATTTAAGCAAACATTCAGTACCCATTGTGTAAAATATTTAATTTGTATGTTAATAATAAGGTCAATAAAATTAAGACAATTCTTTTCTATTTACATTTTTTGTACAATTAATTTTTTTTAAAGAAAACTTTTGTTATCCTTTTGCTTAATTGAGACTTCTTATCAGGTTCTAACTCGCTTATATCCAGATTAATTATATTAATCAATTTATTTTATTGAATATGTATCGCTGAAAAGCACGGGTGCTTAAGCCCTTATTGTACAGAAAATAAATATTGTATTCATATGCTAATAATAAGGTCACTAAAACTAAGACAATACTTTTCTATTTACAACATTTTTTGTACAATTTGAGTGTTTTAAAAAAACTTTTATGTTTTCCTTTCGCTTAACTATCCAGTTTTACATCGCTCCCTTTTTCTCTCTCTCACACATACACGTAACTATTTCTCGCGTACGTAACGAAAACAGAGGGAGTAGGAGTGTTGAAATCTATGAGATTGAAAGTGAGAGGTGTTTTCTTTCACCGCCGCTGTTTCTATTAATAATGAGTGTTGTTTTTTAAAAGGGAGAAGTTTTTTTGAAACTGCGACAGACTTTACGAAGTTGAATGGTTGGTTATCTTTCAGATGCAAGGTTCCTTGTTTACTTGCGATTGTAACGATGTAATATTCCGTTGTACGGAATACCAATTCGGCCATAATTTAAAGAGTTAAATTTATTTACTGAATTTAAATATTTAAATTGATATACTGTTTAAATGATAATATACGTCTACGATGTTTTTATTGGCGCTTTTCTTCGTATTTTTAATAAGATTTTTTTGCACCATTTACAAGTTTTTTTTTTACAAATAATTTTTTTAATACTGTAATAGTAAAATTATTTTAGTAAAATTCTATATTGGATACGTTTTTTTTATGAAGTTTAAGTAAAAAAAGTTCACTTTTTTATTATTTAAAATACATTTCATGAAAACACTCATTATAAAATGTTCACGTTGTTTAATTAAAAGTTCTCAATTTTAATCTAATAGTTTTATAATTTTGTTATTTTGTTACAAATTTCTAATAAAGATTATTTTAATTTTAACGGTAATTTGGTTTTCATTATAAACTCCGTCATGTTAAAGGCTTGAAAATCACTTTAAATCAATTTTAATATTAAAAAAAAAGAGAAATCAACAGGAAAAAAAACTCGTGTGAAAACATTACGAGATACTTTTTCCGTATAATTAATAAATGTATCTTTATTTTACTATTACAGTATTAAAAAAAAATTATTTGTAAAAAGAACTTGTAAATGGTGCAAAAAAATGTTATTAAAAATACGAAGATAAGCGCCAATAAAAACATCATAGACATTTTGGCCGATTTGGTCTTCCGTACAACGGAATCTTACATCGTTAAAACCGCAAGTAAACAATGAACCTTGCATCTGAAAGATAACCGAATGTTTTTAGCCGTTAAAAAAAAAAAAACTACGGTTGATTTTATAAAATTATTTATTTATAATGACATGAATTAAAGATTTCTCGCGTACGTAACGAAAACAGAGGGAGTAGGAGTGTTGAAATCTATTAGAGGGAAAGTGAGAGGTGTTTTCTTTCACCGCCGCTGTTTCTATTAATAATGAGTGTTGTTTTTTAAAAGGGAGAAGTTTTTTTGAAACTGCGACAGACTTTACGAAGTTGAATGTTTTTAGCCGTTAAAAAAAAACAAAAAACTATTTGATCAAATGAAATGAAATTGTTTGTATTAAAAGCGATATAAAAATTCCGGAATTGGAATAACGGATTGAAGACGTTGCTATTTACGCATGCGCAACCGGATGTTGAAAACCGGAAATCTGATTGCAAACATACCAGATCCATAGACTTTTAGTATTGTATAGATTATAAAACTCCAAAATAGTTAACTGACTAATACGTAATAGCCCCAAAACCGATAACAGTTTACTAAAAAGTCTCAATGCAGAATATTTGTCACAATTCTTTATGGGAAGAATGCGTATTTATAACGAATAATCGTATTGACATGACTAACTTTTCTCGCCAGCATTCATATCACCTCTCGTCACAACCTTTATTACCAACATATGATAACGCGTGACACCTCCCCAACAGATTTTCAGAACAGATTAGTAAAAATAGCTGCCGCAATTGCAGTCTCATATTACCTCCTGAATATAGTGGCCTTAATCATCTAAGCAAACAAACCTGTCATCGAACAAGATCAATAAGAGAGAAAGAATATAAGAAAATACTTTTGAAACGATTTTAATTCTCGTGTTGTCCATTTTCCCGTGTCTGACGATCAGATGCTAAAAGTGACGTAATAATTATTGTATTTCAGCAGAAGGGCGTAATTCGATAAATTTGAACTTTGAATAAAGGTCGTTTCATAATTTACGCTGGATATTTATTGTCGTGAGATATACGTCGTAATAAAGAGTAACCGCAAGTCGAGATACCTTAATCTAAAAATATGTCTAGAGCGAAAAAAAGACTGGGCAGTTCTCTTTTACGAGAAATGTGTTGCATAGAAGAAAATGTAGCAACATCATCTTGATTCTAGATTCAGTTTTTTATTATCTCAATACAGAAGAAAGTTGCTATAAGCACCACCTGACGAGATGTATCAATACTATTCTGGCGTAACATGTTCTTTACATAAATATGTTCACCAAGCATGATATACACATTGCAGCAGTATAATAATCCAACATTTTTCAGTGATTTTACCGAGGTTTTAATGCAAATCTTTCATTTCGACATGAAGTTAATATCCGTTCCAGAAATGTACTAAAGCAGAGAGGAATTCTTCTTCAAAGAAGAATATATTAATTTCATTTGGAGCAAACTGACTGTAAGAACATTGATGTTTGAAATATAGAATCTTATCTTTACACACATTAAAAGCCTCTAGCTATGATTTTTATCATTGGAGCACGTGTTTCAACAGGAAACAGTAATACAATGAAAAAGAATTAAATGCTCATAAAGTGTAGACATTACATAATTTTATCTCAAACTAATCTCACACTGTCTGTTGACGTTTACTTTGTCTCTAATTGTTGCAGATCTGGAAATGAAAAAAATAGAAAAAATAAGACAGTTAAGACGCATTATATAGCCAACAGTTTTTTTTTTCTAATTGTTTTAATAAGATTATACATTTTGTAATATTTTGACAGTTCAGATTACTGGTCTGATTTTAGATATTATTTCCACAACATGTCCACTTATGTAATCCCCGACCTTCTTTGGGTATATTTTGTCGAATTTGAAAATCTGCATATGGAAGTCGGCCTGTAGTGTTACGGATATAAGTGCTGAATGATAATACGTTCTAATTAATTATCGTCCGGAGATTGACGGTTTAATCCTCAGTGCGGACGATAACAAGCATTTAAAAATACTTAAGACATCTGCCCGATTATGGCCGATGTTGATTAAATAACAGGTGAAGTTCCAAATGTCGTAAAGATTTTATCTGGAGTTAGACAAGATGCACATTAATATGGCTTTGTTTAATTTTCTGAAACCTTTGGCATACTAAGGTCGAATGCAGTAGTCTAAATAGTTCAAATGATACACGCTTATAATTGACTGTATGTCGTAATTTGATATTCATTAAATTCACTCCGCTTCTGGTTTCAATTATCTGCCTAAAATTCGAGCCGGATGAAGAATGCCCACTCTCTTTTATCTATGTTTGTTCTTTTGGTGTTTGCTTTATCTTCTCCCGAAGAGTTGCATAGGTGTGCAGTTGATTGTGATTTATATAAAATAACTCATACAATTAAAATTTTAACCTCGGTGGTGTTGTTATTACAATCACAATAATCGCAGCTGCATTCCGAACACGATACCAAACCACATCACTGACCTACACCACATCATAATCTATCATCTCTTGTTACTATTCTGCTTTGTGTTATCAACCTGGCTAAACATGTTCCATTAATTAAGAAAATGTAAATCGAAAAAGTTCAACTGGAATTTAAAATCACGTAATGCGTTTATGTTCAAATTTCTATAAAGTGTGTAACAATAAATGCGTAAACATTTAAATTAGGCATTAGTATGACTATAATAAGAGCATATTCTTTGAATTATTTTACTGCCGAGTATGTATAAGTTAACATCTTCGTTTTTGTATAGCGTCGTTTTCGATTGATTAACTGTGTCATACTGCGTCGGATTTATAGTCAAAACAATGATAAGAATATTCCTTTTTCATAGCACTATTCATAAGCTATTTTACTGAAAAAACATCCTTCTGTTTAACTAAGCAATACGAGATGATGTTAGTGATTTAGGAACACAATCAAGTAATTGTTTATGACAATATTCGACGTGCTTAAGTTAAATAATTTAAGATTCGGGTAGAATATAAATTTTCAAAGTGCAAACATCGTAAATCACATCCACATTCTAATTTTAAACACCGTTACTTAGAGAATAATAATAAAGTAAGATAGATGAGTGTAATATTTGTCCACGTCAATTCCTCATTAAAAAGAGGCATTGAAAGATAAATGGGCAGCAAACAGAAGTGCAGCAAAAAAGTACGAAACAAAGACAAAACAGAAAAAAAATGCGATTGAATTAATGCAGTAGGAATACGCAGCGACTGTACATATCTTTTAGTAGAGCATGCGAACGTGTAGACATATATTCGTACACACAGGAATAACACAATGAGTAATTTAGATTAGAGTGTAGTATCGGTGCTGCACAAAATTTCACTTGTCTTTAGTCAATAGAAGGGGAAACACATCGATACTTAGGAAACTTTTGCTAACTTTGAGAGTGTCCATTTTAGAGGCGATAGTCTTCCATAACAGTAAAATCGACTTGTGGCATATTTTGCCTTCGTGGGGAAGCAAATGAATACATACTAAAATAACGAAAAAATGACAACCAAGCTTCATTGCTGTTTTTCTTTGTTATTACCTAGCACATGCAAGCATTGTCAACCATAATTTGTGGATGTCTCTTATTCGTTAATTCGTCAAGAAAAACCTAAATCAAGAGTTTGCACGCGTTCTCATTTTTATGTAGTGGGTTTATATTACAAAAGAGACTAACCAGAAAAATACAATAGACATGCATACAGCGGGTCGTAAATAAAAACAAAGTAAAATATTTTATACGTGTCTACTTGTTCTCGACACACTTTAGAAATTTAAAAGACTATACTATATGATTCTTCCTGGTGATGCGCCTGTTGGAGAAACCCGCATTGTAAATTATGTCAGCAGTTATTTGGAAAGGAAAAAATATGCACACTAAAACAATTTAAAAAACAGAGTGCATGTTTTTAGAGCGAGTTTGTTTCTGTGTATATATTTATTCAAACAACGTGAATGCCGGCATGGATATTACACTGTCTTATATTATCAAGCATTTTCATCGAACTACTAAAATGAAAATTAACTACTTGCGCTTACTTAATGTAACATGATTGACGGGCTTCTTAAACTGCTACTCAGCGTTGGCACAACATTTTTTGTGGCACGGTATTTCTTGTTGTATTTTACCATAAAACTCTTTCACGGGAATCAATAGCTCCAAGATTTTGCATGTCTACTGACATCCTTCATCATTTTCAATGCGATTGTGGGTTGTTAGTGCTAAAGTAATGGACGCAGACACGGAAAGAGAAAACATGTTGGATCTGTCATGTCAGAGATATAAGTCATACTTATGGCGCTCCTAAAATGGTCGCTGAGAATTCCACCAGCATCGATATTTAAGTGCTAACGTTTGTTCAGTAAAGGCAGGGACTGAGCAGTTGGGTCCACGAATGACAGGATGGTATCGTAGGTTGGAGGTAAGGTAAAGGTCGAAGGGAGAAAAAGCAGCGCCGTTTTTATTCAATATATGTGGCGGAAAAATGCATAAAAATATGCTATATTTAATATTTTATATTTGTTTCAAATTGCAAAGTGTACCTTTAATTTTTTTTATGTGTTTATTTATTCTTTCATTTTTTTGTCCTTTTTAAAATTGCAGCAATTTTTACTTTCGCTTTTATTGTAATTTTTAAGATCTGTTTTCCTAAATATTTTCCATTTTTTTGCTAAATTTATTTAACGTGATACTGGCTTGAATATCTATCTTAGGTGGCACGCCATATATATATATATATATATAATTATATATATATATATATATATATATATATATATATATATACATAACAGGGTGGAGACGTTTGGCTTAGAAATTGTAGAAACAGACTCGGATTTGGGTTAACATTTTTAATCTCTGGAGAATATATACATAGTTGGTATATTGAAAATTTGATAAATATAAATAACTGAAGTTTGAATTCAGTGTCTTTATTGAAGTTGTATATTTAGAACTTTAAGTATTAGGATCTACTTTCTTTAAATCCTCTCACCCGCTTCGACCATACATGTTCTGACGCCTTAGGACTATACATTCCTACAGGAGGTGCTCCAAAAGTAATATCACATTGTTTTATTCTGCCTGAATGAATCTGAAGGTATTGAACATTGCATTATTCTGATGATTGAACTTTTGCAGTAATGCCATGACAGATTAACATTCTTATTGACGATGTGTGATTCTCTAAACAGAGCTGTTATGAACGTGCGTCGAACGCAGAGAGGCACCAATGAATACTTCCTTGCAGTGCATTGTTAATTGTAGTAGCGATGTTGAAATAATCAATTCGGGAGTACAAAATGTTGATCATTTTAATAATGCCACTTCCGTTTTTACACGATTTCAACCTTTTAAATAAAAAAAATAAAAGACTTTACTTTTGGGGCGATTCTAACATCACTAATTATACCGTATGGTGAATTCATTCAATTAGTTGTTTGTATATTAGTTTTCCTGAGACTGAAATGGATAATTCGACTAGAAGCAATGAAAACTGAAAAAGAGATGGAATTGTATTAATAGGATAAATTATGCGAGTAAGAGATTGATTTTAATCACATAAACAAAATAGTAGCAATGTATTTTGGCGGTAAATATGAATGAAGGAAAGAGACGTTTGAAGATGTGAAAAATATAGACAGTAGAAGTAAAAATCTAATGGACGGAAAGAATCATTTCTTTAAAAATCAATTATTATGACCCTCGACTAATAGATGGTATAGGTTAAAGAGAATATTAGTTGAACGAAGTCGCAACAAGGAGATGATTGCAAACAATGAGGGTAATGAAAAATAGATAATTTATGAGAAGCTGAATATTCAATTACCCAAAAGTACAGTCCAGCAGGGTTTAATTATAGAGAACTTGGAAACGACCAGATCGTAGTAATTTATTTAGCAACATCATCTACTTTTTAACATATGATATATTTAAAAAACACATTATCATTGAAGTTCTACTTCATGTGGCTACTGGGAAAGAGAGGTTTTTATGCCTTGTTAATAGACAGATTTTCGCTGTGAACATTTACATGGCGGCTATCATACTACCTATCATAAACATTTTTTCATAACCGTGTGTTGTAATTTAAAGTTACTTTCTATTAGATTGTCGTAAAACAGCCATCGTAACAAAAACATTTAAAGCGCCAAACGAATCTACTTTTTTTGTCCTTCTTTCGCATTTTTCTACATTTTGATGTATTTCATATATATATATATATATATATATATATATATATATATATATATAAAGCTTAAAGGGTTAGGAGAATAGAGTAAATTAAATTCTCTAAGAAGAGACTTATCGGGATAATATAAAGTTCAACAACTTTCATTGGAGCTTATATAAGAAACAGTAACTTGCACTATGTTACCTAGATCTTCTCTACTCTTCTGATGAGAAGTATTAGGTTTCGAAATACCTTGGCATAAAGAGTCTCCTCTATCCCCCAACTAAAAATGTGTACACCTTTATTAAGTAAATAAACCATTCTATATTCACCAGTACTTAGCTTTTCACTTCATTTCCCCCTGTTATATATATATATATATATATATATATATATATGTATATATATATATATATATATATATATATATATATATATATATATATATATATATATATATAAGTAGATTGTAGTTTGCTAGCATTGTTCTTGGCTTTTAATTTTACCTTATATATATATATATATATAGATATAGATATATATAGATATATATATATATTATTATATTATTATATTTTCACCCTAAACAAGGCACATTGACACTTTGGTGTAGGGGGCTACTATCAGGGGCCACATCTACTGTGGTACTATGTAGGGATTTGCGCTGCAAGATGTCGGTTCACGTTACACTTGGATTCTGCACGTCAGTACCGTTGGGGAAGCAGGCCCCTGGACTGGAATTCCAAAGTCTAAGGGTTCTGGGAAAGAAAATACTGGAGTAGAAAGATCTTTTACATCTAGGGATCTCTGCTGTGTAAGGGGAGGTTGGATTTAGCTGCCTGACGGGTCTGTTGAGGGTGTTTACGTCGTGGGGGCACACGTGCTGTCAGTTCGTCAGAGCATTCTCCATTATAATACTTGTTGAACAGGCAGAGGGATGCAACATTTCGTCGATGGGATAGTGACTGAAGCTTAGATGCCAGTATAAGGTTTTTCAGATTGGCAAATCTCTTTTGAACCTTGTCTAGGAGCGAGAGACTAGTAACAGATGCACCAGCCCAAATATGACAGCAATACTCCATACATGGGCGAATGGTGGCCTTATAGAGATGCAGGATACTTTCGGGTGCTAGTAGTGTTCTAGCACGATAGAAAGAGCCTACCTTCCTTGCAGCGGCCCTGGCAATGCGTTCAATGTAATTGTTCCAACATATGTTTCCTGTGAACGTTAGGCCAAGGAGTTTGAAATATGTACTCTCAGATAAAGAGTCGTTAGCAATTGCTATTGGTGGTAGAGAAGGTTTCTTGTAATTAGTGAAGGAAACACGTTTAGTCTTGTCGGCATTGAACGTGACCATCTATTTGTGTCCCCATTCCACTACAGATTGGAGGTCATCCTCTAGTGTTTCTATCATTTCTTTTGATATGTGTTTCCCTGTCGTGTCTGTTATAGAGCGTGGTGTCATCAGCATAATTACCCATCTCAGAAGCAATTTTGTCGGGTAGGTTATTTATGAATGTTAGGAACAACTGCGGTCCAAGGATAAACCCTTGGAGCACTCCCGCATGTATATCATATTGTTTAGATGTAAAACCGTCGAGGACAACCTGGGTGTATCTCTTATCTAAGAGTGATTTAATTATATTAAGTATTCTACCAGTGATACCGTATGATCTAATTTTCCTGAGGAGACCCTCATGCCATACCCTGTCAAAAGCGTTACATATATCTAGAACTACAGCTCTGCCGTCCCCCGCTTTGTCCAGTGAATGGTATATACGTCCAGAGATTACAGTAATGATGGCTGCTGTGGAACGGGCTTGTCTAAATCCATATTATTGGTCCGTCAGAAGTTTAGCATCTGTAAGGTGCTGGACTAGAGCATGGTTAATTAATGTCTCAAATATTTTGGCAAAAATGGGAGGAGACTAATTGGCGATAATTTAATGGGTCTGTTCTTTCCCTAGAATTCTGGTATACTGGTACCACAGAAGCAGTTTTCCAACAGCCCGGAATGCAAGATTCATTAAGAAATTTGTTGTAGAGTTTGGAGAGAATTGGAGCTACTTCGGCTGAGCACTTTTTTAATAGCACAGCTGGGATGAGATCGGGTCCTCATGCTTTTGAAGTGTCAAGGTTTTTTTATGATAGCATGCACCTGAGCAGGGGTGATTTTCAGATCGTCTAGCGTGGCGTCTGTCCGCATAGGAAAGTTAGGTAGAGGGTGGTTGAGTGGGTCCAGTGTGGAGTTTGAGACAAACCGACTGGCAAGCATGTTAGCCTTCTCGGTTCCTGAGCAAACAGCCTTATGATTGTTGGTTAGTGGAGGAATTGCTGATTGGCCATTATTTACTACACTGTCGTAGATTTTCCAGAAGTCACAAGTTCCTAATTTTTGTACTTCGACGCGTTTTTTAGTGGTTTCTGTAAATTATCTCTTAGCTGCCGCTATCTCTTCTTAACGTTACTTCTAGCTTCTATATACTTCTTTCTGTTTAAACTAAACTTATGTCGGTTAAATCTGCTGTATGCATGCTGCTTTGGAGAAATGGCAGTAGCGCAAGTCGAGGTAAACCATTATGGAGAGTGGGCTTGCTATAAAATTTCCGCATTGGGACATGTGCTTCAATTGCATTTTTGAACCATTCAGTAGTCTCATTTGCGCACTGTTCAACAGGAAGAGAAAAATATTTTCCCATGGTGCATCTCTGATAAGATCTCTGATGTCTTCCCAGTCAGCCTTTTTATAATAGCTCGTTGTTTTGAGCACTGGCTTTTCAGTTTTGGCTCTATAGTTTAGGGCGATTTCAACCATTATCACTGTATGATCAGCGTCCCCAAGTTTGTGTGAGTAGAGAATCCAAGCCAGTGTTTGTGGTATACATTAAAGTCACCAAATACTTGTACTTGTGGGGTTGTGTCGAGGGAGAGTGTTGTGTCTGTGCTGTGAGAGACTTTGTTTATTATGGCGGAATCCTGAGTCGAGGAAGAGCGGTAAAGAAAATAAAAGTAGCTAATGTTGTGCTGCATGTTAAGCATAAAGCATATAAAAGCTTTATCGTCCGATTCTAGGTTTGTTTCTCTAGTCAAGGGAAGAGTATTACGAATGTAAACTCCAAGTCCGTACATATGTCTGTCAGAGTCCTTACAGCAGAGTTGGAGATATCCAGGCATATTAAAGTAGTAAGAGGGGATGAATGAGTGTAGGTTAGTCCCACATAGTGTTAATATATCCGGGGTATTTGTTAGGAGAAATGCTTTAACACAATTCCTCATTCCCACTTTTGTATAAATGTCTTTTATATATTTCCATCTTCAAGACCATCGTCGCTTTTTATTTGACTATTCTACTTCTATCCATATCCTTCTAATTTTTTGTATCGTATTTTTTCTCCGGTTCCATTCCTTCTTCCGTTTTGCTCGTAAAAGAAAAAAAAATTATAAAACACTGCGCTAGGAATCTTTATAAAACCACGCCAGGTTAATATCGACAATAATAAAATAAACAAAAAACTTGAAAATTACAGCAAATACAACACAACTAATCAAGAAGCTAGATCGAACCATAAGAGATGTGAGATAAAAAGTGTTTTAGGTTGGGTTAAATGGTGCGTGGGTGATTTACTAGGAAAGTGACGCAAGGTTGGGAGTCCAGTGTTGAAAGGTGATAAAACTACGTGGGGAAAATTATTGTGTAAAAGTTGCGCATTTATGCAACGACGAGAGCTTTTATATGTCATGTCGCTTCTGCCTCAGAATTTTATTAACCGCATTGAGTACGCAACTGTTGAATTTCTACAAGAACACATTTTGAAAACGTGTTGTTACATCTATTTTGACTTTTGTCCCTTTCTATGTCTCTGTTTATCAATCTTATCTTACGGATTATATCTAACAAGTAACATACTCATCCCAGAAAAGGTATTATTATTTGACATAGCATTGCTTAAAAACATTTATGCATTTAACTTCGGGAGGAGGAAAATCGAATCATAGAGAAAAGTAATGTTTGTCTCCCTGCATGTTTTTGTGTGAGGTCTGTGTTCGTGACAACGCTAAACAATTAAATCTAGTTATAATTAAAAATAGTCGGGCACAAAAACTGTCGACTAAAGTAAAAAATACGTGAATATAATTTAAACTAAATCATTGCCATGCGTGTTCTCTTCTGTCACAGCGTTCGACACTTACACAACATTTTATGGGTCGCATAAAGCTTTTACCAAATAAAACCACAGTAAACTAACGATCTCATGTAGTACAATCTTCAACTAACACTACCTTCAAGGAACAGAACATTCCACGTACACTGTATTAAACAAAGTGAAATTGTTACAAAATATTTTATAAGCTAAAGATGCCCTTTTAAGCAAAAACAATATTATATAATTGTCGTGTGGAAATATCTAAACCTTACGAAAATCCATCATGTAGTACAACTGCTATTATGTTGTTTTAGCAAAAAATGTATCGATGTTGACTTAATATTACCACGATATTACATTGATTAAAACAAAACCTAATCTGTGTTATGTCTCTTGTTCATACAATATTCATTATCAACAACATCTCCGCTCTAAGACATTCACAAAAACTGCTATTTTACCGGAATTTTCCGTGGAAATTACTTCTAACTTTAAATAACTTTCTACTCAATAAACTTTTGTAATTTTCGGCAATATTGCTACTTTTGATATGACAGTAAAGAAAATAATATTGTTCTTGATTAAAAAGACATATTAAAAATAGTTGTCTGTCTCCTGTCTTTGTACACACTCCAGACCGAGCTTATGACAGAGACCATGAGACCGGTGAGTCATGTTAACTGATAAATTACTTTGTTGGATTAAAGAAATACGCCTGATTATACAATGTCGCCGATAGCCCAGCAAAAATAAAAAAATTTGCATGAGCCTAAGCGATTCGCATAGTTTTTCAGTATGCCTTTCCACAGTTACAGTAGTCCTTGGTCGTCATGATTATGACCATGAATATGGTGTTGTTATTACCAGGAATAGCGATACATCATTTTTGGTCGTAAGGTCTATTACAAGATATTAATTAATTTTGATAATGTTAAGCACTCTTCGAGATAGTTGCTATTCAAATCGATACATTGAACAAGGAAATGCCCGAATTACTTGTAATTTATTCAGAAGTCGAAAAATCCTTTGAGGAATTGCATCTAATATACTATATATTATTGTTTGTCTTTTTTTTAGGATATGTCACCGTTTTCGATTAATCAACTGATCTATTGTATAACGAGGATATTTCCGAACCATGTTACTGTGTAAATAATCAATTTCTATCCAACAAAGTTTAACTTTGAATAGCATTTTGCTCAAATCGCGTCGAATGTATACATATTAAACACCTGAAAAAACCCCTGGAGATAGCAACTTCAACGATGAGGTTTAATACGCTTATTTACGCGGATATAATGAAGAGACAAAACATGCAGAGCAAAAACAGATGCTGATCATCATCATTATAATTATCATCCTTGTGATTATGATAATGATTACATTGATGCTACTGGTTTTGGATAATGACGATGATGATAAATAATTGCCGTTGCTGATGAAAACGCAACTAATAAAAACAAAAGTAATTTCCTCCCGTTATCATTCCCACAAATTAGACTGGAATGTCTGCCTCCGCTTTCCCCAATACGATTTCAGTATTTCGTATTCCCTTTATATTGTGAAGGATAACTCAGCATAGAATTCGTCATATTATATTACATACATAATAAAAAAAACAAAATACAGCTCTGAGAAAAGCTGGCAGACTATTGCATTTTAAACCAAACGCCAATTTGAAACTACAATAATTTTAGCAATAGGGAATAATTTTGAGATACAACGATTCAATCAGTGCACTTAGCGATAGAAATGTTACGCTTATATACAAATCAATCATTATATATACTAGGAAACCAGGACAAATGTGATAGTTATTTGAGCAATACTGTGAAAGAATGATCGAATATACAAAAGCTTATTACAAATGTTTATTGGTGTTATACTTGAGGATAACTGTTATATTTTATGCACATCGCTCGAGACAAGATGGCAAGTCACATGATGTAAGGAGCTAAACACAAAGATGATAATTGCAAAGTCACAAGGATAGGTACTGCCATTCCTCTTCAACAAACAAGGCTTACATAATAAGGAAAACAGTAAACGGAAAGAGGAGTCTACAAGATTGCAGTTCTCTGAAGAAGCTACTGAAATAAGAAGTTGTACTAAATTGTGGTATGAAAACAGCGGATTGATGAATATTATTAAACTACCGATTCAAAGGAACTGCGACTAAAATGCAGGGAATATATCAGGCAATTCTGAAAAAAAATCACTAACTATAATACTATTAATGCTAGCTGACTCAGTGTAAAATCCACAGAACTTGAAAATTTTCAAAATCCCACAGCAGTAGGAAACATCACATAAAAAAACATATAAATTGGAATAGGAATATGTACCAGTACAGACTAAACTAGACCACGAAGCTCTGGATCTTCAAGTCTTGGTTACTCTGCTGACATTTGCATCGATTTGATGAACTGTTCTGATATCATCCTGATCTCGCAACATTATGATTATGTGGCAGTGTGCTATCCCTCTTTTTTGATGTTCAATATAATAAACATTTGCAAAAATAATTCCCAGTGCATGTCTGTCTTTATGTCTCTCAAAAGTTCAGCTAGATGTAAATGATACACACGTGATATTAAGTCAGGTCGATTGTATGTAAGTCATGCTGACCCAAAGTTGTTTCCTATTAAAAGCATATCGAACTATACGTGTGTGTACATGTGTATGCGCCGCATTGAAATAATAACGTTATTTAGGAAGCGATTTTTAACATACGGAGGGGAGGGTGTTTCGTAACTATTTTTTTACTTTCGTCTAACAATTTAATAAACACAAAATATTAGAAAAAAATAAATTTAACTTGTAAATATTATAAACAATAGCGCAGTAACATCCAAAGACGTTTGTTTTCATGTTATTTTAATTACGGTGCAATAATTTATATCAGTTTGAACTAGGTTTAATTTAAAAAAAAAAAACATTGGGAGAATCAATTCATTACGAGTCTTTATTAAGGCCAAACACTAAAGACGTAATAATTTTAATGTTTAATTTTAATTTATCATAAAAAATATTTCAAGAACAAAGCTGTTTGAAACTAAAATTTGTATTGATATATATATATATATATATATATATATATATATATATATATATATATATATATATATTCCTGTATATTGTTCTTGTGCGTGTTTCATATTAGAATATATTGTATTTTTGTATTTGGGCTCTGAGATTTCTGTGATTAAAAATGTCTTCTTCAAATAACAAGACAAACACGTAAGACTAGCGGCGTAGTCTAATGCAGAAATTACTAGTAAGTAAAATCATGCCCCACGAGCTTAACACTCAAAGATAACGATAACATTCAGTTAAGACAGGCATACTTGTATCTATATATATATATATATATATATATATATATATATATATATATGGAATATCAATGTAATATAAATAAACAGGTTGCTGTGCCCTACTATATACATCATTTTGAATGGAAACTTCATTAAATATATGGGGTAGATTGTACTCTTACCGTAAGTCATGATCGGATTGAAGAAGCTATCTTTCTGTTTTCCTTGTTCTAATGTAATAAACAACTGACATAAGTACCACTTTCTGCGTGGGTATTACATAAGAATGAAACACTAGTGCATGTAGTTATAAAATAAACAGTTGCTAATAGCGATTTATAAACAAACGGCATCGTTATAATCTCCATTATGAAAGCAAACCTTATCTCTCTTTGATGAATTAGCGATCAGCTAGCGTTAAATGGATAATTGCGAGTTGATCTCTTGTTCGTAAATACCCTCCGACTAGTTACGATTTATGATATGTCATATATAAGTATATACTTTGTCTCATTATTGTATTAATTGCTGTTACTTTCGTGGTTGAATGCTATCCTATCAAGGCCAACGCTATCATTGAGCTCGAATCTCCAAACTTGCAGTAAGTTTCAATTCCTACGCTGATTGTTGCTTATGGATAACAGACTAGTATTTTATTTATAAAAATAATGAACAGGTATTTATTAAATATTATCATGCATATAGTATTATACTGATTTCTAACAAATATTAACAATGGTCTATCTACAGAGATTAGTGTTCTATTATTATGCAATAATCAGTGTAGGGAGTTAGTTCATTGCTGTAGTTTAAGGTCGAATCCAGTCAGTATAAACACTATTGTTTCCCGGGGAGAGTTACTTGAATGAGAAAAGTCGCTAGAACGCAACTAGCTCCCAGTGTGTTAAACACCATATCAAAAGATAGACACATGTAAACATCAACACAACGGGTCGATATGTCGTCGACTAAAACCGGATAGCTGCGGCGCTACTTGAGTCTTCATTACATCGTTACAGGCAACATTTCCATCGTCGGCATTACTGAAATTTAACGCTTGTATAGAAATAGCAAACAAATGCATTTTTATGAAAAAATATCAATAATTTGTTTAACATCTAACACTGGAAAAGTATATTTTTATAAAGACCAGTTTAAACAAGATGCATGCAGCTAAAACTCTTATGTCGCGCTCGACGACATCAGAATGTAAGATTCAACTGTTTTACAACAATAGAATGTCTCTTTCAATGAAGAAAAGGGGGGAATGGGAGTAAAAGAGAACAATAGAAAGAGAGAGAGCAAGAGAGAGAGAGAGAGAGAGAGAGACGGAGATGTATATATAACGTTTAACCATTGTTTTGTTTTTATATCCATAAGTTCTTTCGGGTTTGATCTTTCAAATTCTAAGGTCTTATATCGTTTTGACTTAGTTGAATATTAATTAACGACTGTCATTAAAACCCAGCCGACATGATCTATCTTTCTCAAACCCACATAGCACCTGCTTTATACATATGCACCTTACACCTACAGACAAGTTAGGCACAAGGTTTATTAATGTAGAAGACCCCAGCAACCTAAAAAGGGGCGCTTTCCATTGTGCCACAAGCAAAGCTGCATTGACTTTGTTGGCTGGCGTTTTTCCCAGACCAACGAATATCAAAATTTGAATGGCAGGTAATTAAGTGTTTATTAAATTATTTTTGCTGTCTGTTATAAACATCGGTAAGAAGAGTATTAAACAATAAAAAGTTGGATGTATTTATGTGTTCTAATTTACCGGTGTTTCCCGGTCGTAAAAATTCATGAATATAATATTAAAATTAATGCAGATTTATCATTTATCATGAATAGAAATACCGTAGGTATTAAACGTAGCTTTAAATTGTTTAAATCAAGAAGTAAAATAACGAAAACAAAATGAGAAATGTGCATGCGAGTTTTATGTTTTTTCTAAACAGTTCACCTCGTTTAAGAAAAAAATATTCGAGCTTAGATCGAAACCAAAATTAAGTACAGTAAGTCAAGTACAACTTTTTTATTTTAGGACATGCCATTGCCTTATTATCGTCTATCTCGATCTAAACAACAATATCTCTATCTAAACAACGATATATATATATATATATATATATATATATATATATATATATATATATATATATATATATATATATAAATTCACGCACCAATGTTAATATTTATTTTTTATTAATATATTTTTTTAATTTGTAAACTTTTTTAACGTGTTAACTTTTTTAATTAACATTGGTGCGTGACTTTGTGTACACCCTTATATTGTGTATATATACATATAATATATATATATATATATATATATATATATATATATATATATATATATATATATATATATTTCTTCGCACGACACAAAATCCCTCTTATAAGATGATATTTATAAGTACGTAACGACGGCTCCATAGGAGATCGTGTTCTCTCGTGAATTAGCATTTCTTAAAACTTGCTCAGGTAATTGGTCTCTTTTCCCCACTCCTGTTAATTCAAATGGAATGTTAGGAATTTACTGGATCGAAGACAAATGAAATTATCACAGAGGACGAATTAATGAAAATCGATGTGAAGGCATCTCTGTTAAATGTTCCTTACCTTGAAGGGTATGTGGGCTAACAAGAAGAGATTGAGAAATGCATGCATATACAGAGAAAAAGAATGAAACGAGAAAGCGGCATGCAAATAGAAATAGAGGACGGGGATAATGAAAGAGCGTAGAACGAATGGGTCTTTATTTAATAAAGGAAATAAGACATGTGTCGCAATGTAAACACATGATTTTATCTAACATTGTCATTCTTACATCAAACGCTTTCACACTGACACATACACTTACACCCATATATATATATATATATATATATATATATATATATATATATATATATATATATATATATATATATATCTATATATATATACAGGATTAAAATATGATAAAAATCCAACAATATAATAAAAAATCGAAGGTGGAAATACCTAAAAAGTGGTCGACATTTCGCCTGTTATGTGCAGGCTTTTTAAAGAGTGAAAATGTAAAGTGTTCCCCGATGAGAGGATTAATAAAGGTTATATACAGATAGTGAGGGTGACGCTATATTAAGCATATTGGCATGTGGTTATTCAATATGTGCCAAAAACGGAGAACCAATGCCTAAATCATTTTTCATGGGTAATTACTTAACATAAGTGCAGAGGAATATTTAAATGAATCCTTTCTTTGTTTGATTAAATTGTGTGAATAGGAGATTAAGGCGGATAACAAGAAACACCGTATTGTCTAAGTATCTTAGAATTGTTACATTTTTAAAATCAAAATGGTGGTCATTCTCCATAATGTTTGTAAAAAAATGTCGTTAAGGGTGTTGTTTATTTTTATGCCCCATTTTATTTTCGCATATTCTCTTATCGAGATTGCGTTGTGTTTCACCAATATATATCTTCCAAAACACTGCACGGTATGGAGTATGTATCAGCCGTTATATTTAAATTAAATTTGGGTTTATGCATTATATCTTTAGTTTTTGCGGAGGCTTTTCCAGATACTTCAATATCTATTTGGTTTAGTTTTTATATATGACGTTGTTTTTAGTATTTGTAGGTAGGATAATACTTCTGTTTAGTTTTTATTTCTAATCATGGGATGTCTTGAATGTTCTTAAAAAGTCTAGGGCTTTGTTTTTGCGTTTATTAAGAAGTGCGGTGGGTAATGCAATGTTTTACAAGTGCTTGTATGTGTCGGAATTTTCCTCTAAATATTTGTTACTGCATATTCTCAAAGCTCTGTGGTAGAAACTGATTATGGTATCTCTTTTAACTATCATTATGATGAGAGTACAAGTGTATATAGTCACCCTAATTTGCCTGTTTGCGATTAACTTTATATTTCAATTCATTATTATTATTATTATTATTATTATTATTATTATTATTATTATTATTATTATTATTATTATTATTATTTAAATAACATCGCATTTCAATTCAACAGATTCAGAAAAAGTGTGTGCCCTCGGTACAGAAAAGTCAACAAATTTCATTTTTGAAAGTAACTCTTCAATTTGTTTTTGAAAACATTACTCCATAGAAAAGGAATGAAATGAATAGTCTTAGTTAAATAACAAGACAATACACAATTGTAGACATAAATTAAACAAATAAACAAAAATTACGTTTTGTAATGAATGTGTTTTAGCCTAACAATTCCCTACAAGATATAAACAGAGTGGATAGGTATGGATTTACTGTCATAGAATATATTCACGGACTGTTGAATTAAATCATGAAAATACATATAAATAAAATGATTACAATACATGGTAACATAATGTATATATAATCATATATATATATATATATATATATATATATATATATATATATAGAGAGAGAGAGAGAGAGAGAGAGAGAGAGAGATTTTGTTATTGTTGGTGTTTTTCAAGGGATAACTACGGTTAATATTGGCGCCGCCTCGGAGCTCATTTTTTATTTACTCAGAACGTCGCCCTATATATATATATATATATATATATATATATATATATATATATATAAAATATATATATATATATATATATATATATATATATATATATATATATACATACACACACACCCATATATAAACTGCGTCAATCGCTTTATGGCAGATTAGTAAAATATCAATATTTCACTAAATATACGTCCCACAAATATGAAAATTATAGTACAAAATTACTGTTTAAAGGTTAGTTATCTCCCATAATTGTATTCAAATCCATGCGATATTAACGAAGTCATGACATGTTATTTATTATCAAGCAATTTATACTGCCCATTGCATTATTGCAGGTCTGTTAAAATGCCGAAAATTGGGTGATTAAGTGTTATCGAAAATGAAAAGGATTTTTGCTGGATATGCAGAAGGATTCTTATTTCGCTATGAAGTTGGAAACGGATCCGAGAATGTGGTTTCATTCGTGAACAACACTAAATCTAGACAGGATAAGGGCATCGGGAGAAAGTTTTTACATCGTGATAATCAGAACATTCGGTTAAGTCAACCAAAACCCAAACAGCATCAGTGCTTCCATTTTTGCAAGAGCTGGAATCGCCCTAAGATCCAGACAGACGATGTAATGTATTGAATGTGATGGCAGGGAACATCAAAACTATTACAAGGCCTCTATTGAGAAAACAAGAAAGCGAAAAGCGAAAGACTTGGGCAAAGAATTACATTAAAATCGATTTCTTATGTGCCATATTTACAGATGTGACATGACCTACTCCAGATGATCCGGATGGATGGGCCAAAGTTTGAAACTCAAACGGAACTCCAACCGCTTACAGAGTTCATCGTCAATGCGGAGGTGGAACCATCATGTTTTGGGCAGTAATAATTAGAGGTAAGTTTGTTTAAGAGAGTATAAAAAATACCAGCAATGCGTACACTGCCTTTTTGGATAAACATTTTCTCACCATGGCTAGATAACCTTAACCCCATTGGATATCTCTAGTAAATATTAAAAAGAGAATATTATGAGGGAGGAGAGATGAGAGCAATTTACTTCAAAGGATACCTTGTGGAGAACATAGTTGATATTCCTGGAGCTATAGTTTCTTTTTGAGATCAAACAATTGACTTCCTCTGGGGGGGTTAAAAGGTTGTTTTAAGTTAATTTAAAAATTGGTAGAAATGGCGATAAATAATTCATTTGTTTCAGTCTTAGAACCTAAGATGTGCTTTTTCTCATTATTCTTTTACAGAAAAATATTATGATAAGACATTGAATTTTTGCCTTAACACAACATTTTAAGAGACATGCAATAAAGCCAGAGACAGTGAAAATTCAACTATAAAGAATAAAATGTATTTGCGTGTGTTTCTCCTGTGATAATAGTCAGTTTTGCTTATATCTTAACTCTTACTCTCATTATCTGATTGTTACTCCCATATCTCACTCTATTGTTTATTTCCGCCCGCCTTCTTTTCACTGGTTTAATGCGTGCATTAACTAATGACCAAGACATATTTTTAAACGACCGAAACTAAAATAACAGGCCATAAAAGCAATATATTATAGTTTATTCAACCTCTCTCAATACGATAACAATTAAAGTGACAAAAATAAAAATATATAGATAATTACACTTCGTAAATATTGCATGAATTTGAAGAAAATTCTTTGAAATAACTAACCTAAAAGCAGTCGATTAATCATATAATTTCAATTTTATTGTGACGTATATTCAGTGAACTATTACGCAGTTTAAATTCTAATTTAATAATATCGAATACTTCACTCAGGCATGGGCTTACCTTCGGTTAGAGAAATACAAATTATGAAAGTAAATTGATCCATATAAAAAAAACGAAGTGCCACTTAATATATATATATATATATATATATATATATATATATATATATATATATATATATATATAAATATAAAATTTATTGCTGTGAGTCCAGAATGAATTTACATTTTGTTTCCGCTAGGAAGATATCCTCTGAAGATGAGGAGAGATCCGACCAGCTTCGTCAGAATTCATAGATGGACTGAACTTTAACACAAATAAGAATGGAAAAAATCGTTGTAGATAAAGGGGAGTTAAAATAGAAGTGAGGAGTGGGAGGGGGAGGGCGTTAGAATTTAAAGTAGTAGGAGTGTATATAACGAGAGGGGCGTATTATTAAATATTAATTATGTGTTTATATTTATAGACGCTGTTGTAATTTATAACGGGCTAAAATTAAAACTTTTGAAAATACTAGTTCTATTGTATATATTTAGGATTTAAATTTTAAGGTAGAGAAATCAAATCTATAAAAGAATAAGAAATAGAGATGAGACCAGGACAGAAGCAAAAAGGAAAAAGTTTGGTTGAAATAAAAGTAGGCGATAGGGGTGGGGGAGAGATTAGGCGGACAATTAAAGTTGTAAATAGTGATTAGTAGTTTTTTTTAACAAATCACATTGGCAACTGGTTGCAAAGTCAGCATTGGTCGAAGTGGTGTAGTGGGAGGAAGAAGAATGGGTTGCATATGGAGTTTAAAGCGATACTGAGAGTGGTGGTGGTGGGGGAGTTTGAATAATACTTTTCGTTATTTTTTTATTTTTTGAATTACAGGACGCTAGGTTTGAAAAAGGAGAAGAAAGGACAATAGAAGAGGAGAAACTAAGGAATTGTACGTTACAGGGGCTTTTTTTATTATATATAAAAAATAAGGTAGATAAGAATATCAGTAAATTAGTAGATATTTAACATATGAATGGGCAGTAGTAAGTAATAATAACCAAATAATAAATATATTTTAAAAATTGTTTATGATAAGTAAATGGGTCACGGGATAGTGGACAAGAAAAAAAAACAATAATTAATAAGAAAAAACTAATAATAAACAGATGGGGGATTTAGAAATCAAAATAGAATAAGATGTAAATTATAATTTAACGAAACGACTCGTTAGTTACAAGATAATATTAATATTATTAAGTAATAGTAAGATTGAAATTAATGGGAGAACAAATACTACTTAAAATTCCAACGGCCTCCACCTCCCACTTCCCCTTCTTATTTAACTCCCCTTCATATACAACGATTTTCCATTCCAGTCTTATTGGTGCTTAAGTTTAGTCCATCTATGAATTCTGACGAAGCTGGTCGGGTCTCTCCTCATCTTCAGAGGATATCTTCCTAGCGGAAACAAAATGTAAATGCATTCTGGACTCACAGCAATAAATTTCCTATATACTGCCCTGGCTACACATTGAGCGCTCTCGTCCGGGGTTTTAACCACGGAAGAAATATATATATATGCATATATATATATATATATATATATATATATATATATATATATATACATATATATATATATATATATATATATGCTGAGAATAATGATAACAGTATTCTGACAAACTGGAAAAATAAAAAAGAAACAAAGCAAGTTATGTGTTCTCAACGTTTCGCCCTTACTTCAGAAAAAGTTACGAAATAAAGACGAAACCTTGCTGAGCATATAACTCGATTTGTATATATATATATATATATATATATATATATATATATATATATATATATATATATATATGAGAAAACAGTTAATGAAATATGTGAAAAACAGTTTGACATGAGTTAAAAACATATTTAATCTGAAAAGGAAACACTAGATAAATGGATAGTCCTTAATCCGCGGTGTTTCGAAGAAATACTCTCCTTCTCATCAGAGGGTAGGAATTCGCAAAATGCAGGATCGGATTTTGCAAGCAGAAGTATTTGATGAAACGGCAAATACGTCAAAGATCTTACTTGAAAACAAAATAAGTTAAGCAGAGGGAATATGGTAAAGAAAAAGGTGATTACACATAAATGGATAGTCTGGTGGAAGATAAAAAATCCAGTGACGGTAAAATCCAAATGTAAAACTTCCAGAAAGTTAAAAGAATTTCCATTTGTACAAGTAAAATCCAAAGAAATCCCGTAATTGGAAGAAGATGGTCCACAATAATCCAAACGCAGAAATCCATGAAATAATTCACAAAAAAGTGTGTGCAAGGAAAAAATAATATTAATAAAAGAAAAATAAGATGTGCTTTTCACTGTACTTCTGAGACATAACTAATATTATATATATATATATATATAGAGAGAGAGAGAGAGAGAGAGAGAGAAAGAGAGAGAGTGCAGTTGGATAAATCTTATGAGAAACGCGAATTATTTTTTTTAATATATACATTCATGTATGGTCATATATATATATATATATATATATATATATATATATATATATATATATATATATATATATATATAACATTTGCTCCCAATTCTTTATGTTTGCTGATTTCACCCTTTTGTTTGCAAGTCAACATGTTGCTAGATTCTTTTAAACATTGAAATCATGCTCGTGACCTTTGAAATACGTCAAACGCCATTTTGTTAAGTCGGGATATTATTCTTAACGTCAAAGGTAGAGAGACGAGGAAGCCAAGCATAATTCATTATAAAAATATGCATGTCTCGAAAGTGTTTTTATTTCTTTATTTTAACATTTTCAATTTTGTTCCATTTCATATATATTTTTCACGAATATTTCTATCGGTTATTTTATTTTTAATGTTTCCCTCTTTTACACGTAACTCTTGAACATCTGAATTTGTCTCTCATTGTCAGCCATTTGGTTTTTCATATTATATTTTTATAACTTCTTGATCCTTTTATAACTTGGACCTTTTCAGTGTGCATTTATTTTTGTATATGTGTCATTTACGTGTTTTAATATTTTTGTTTTTAGATGTGTATGCTTTTTTAGGTTAGAGAAATATCCATCTGAAGTATTCTTTGTTTTCAATATTTGTTGAACTGTTTTTTTCGCCTTGTGTTATATAAGCAGCCATCTCTAACATATTTATGTAGTCTCTATTTCGTTTCATTAACAGGCGTTTATTTTCGTCTTTTTTTTTCTTTTTTTTGTTTTTGCATTTCTAATTTGTAACTTCTTTTCATCGTTATGCATTTTTTAAATTTTTTTATGCTACGGGTTTTTTTTTGTAATGCATAACAGATGCAATGCATTACTCTTGCTTTACACAATACAATTTGTTTCCTTTGGCACGATTCTATTTTTTATATTGGATCTTAAATATTTCTGTGAGCACGTGTCAGCAATAGTGAAATACATAGAACAAGTTTCATGAAAGTATTTAGTACTTTTGTACAGAAATGCTGTGTACAAATTCAGTGAATATCAGAGTATATAAAAATAATACAACAATATAACTAAATATAACTAAAACAGTCTTTACACAATGCAACTTTTTCTCAGAGTATTTACTATACATATATATATATATATATATATATATATATATATATATGTATATACATTTATATCAACCACCTCAGCAGGAATAACCTTCTTAGTGGCACACAATATGGTTTCCGCTCTGCAAGATCTACTGCAGATGTGCTGACGGTTATATCCCACAGGATTAGTGAATCTCTTGACAAAGGATTCCTTTCTAGGGCAATTGCTCTTGACATATCAAAGGCTTTCGACAAGGTATGGCATAAGAGTCTACTTCACAAGATTTCCAGCAACGGTATAACTGGAAATGTTTTCTCAATCATTAAATCATTTCTCTCCGATACGCTCATAAGAGTAGTGGTAGATGGAGAAAAATCGGAGGCCTGCAATATAAATACCGGAGTCCCTCAGGGGTCAATCCTGGGCCCAACCCTCTTCCTGATCTACATCAATGAACTCCCTAAACACATACTTAAATCATTCGTTGACATCTATGCTGATGACACGACCATCTACGGCAACACATCAAAGGCTGTAAATGACAAAGTTCTCTCTGATTCTCTCTCCTCTGATCTCGAGCGCGTGGTTCAGTAGGGGAAGATGTGGCTAGTTACCTTTAATGCATCCAACACCAAACTCATATCCTTACATCATCAACGCTCTGATCCCCATCTGGCATCAATTGTGATGGATGTCTTTCGTCTCTGTGAGGCCCCGTGTTTTGACAAGCTTCTGGGTTTGACCTCACTCCTGATCTGAAATGGAACACGTACATAAAGTCTGTTGCCAAGGTCGCTGGAAACATGGTGGGATCCTTCTACCGCTCCAGAAGATATCTCACCACTGATGCAATTCTCTATCTATATAAAAGCCAAGTACGTCCAAGGATGGAATACTGTTGCCACATCTGGGCAGGAGCTGCTAAAAACAGCCTATCCTGCCTTTACAGAGTACAAAATGGACTTCGTGGCTTAGTGGGGGATGCCCTTTTATCTACCCTGCAACCTCTCTCCCACAGAAGAGACGTTGCGAGCCTATCCTTATTTTATCGTTATTTCCATGACAGGTGCTCGTCTGAACTCCAATCTCAGGTCCCCCTCGCCAATCTTTCACGAAAAACACCCGTCTAGCTGAATCCACTGTGAAAAATTTCCCCGCCTCTATATCTGTGCCTAAATCAAAACGCGGATTCCATGAACAAAGCTTCTTTCTTAGAAATGCACGCCTGTGGAACTCTGTCCCGTCTGTCTGCTTCCCACCGGACTACAAGTGAAGTCCAACGTTAACAAATTCCTAATGAACCGCCCCCTTAAGTAAACACTTCATAAAATCTCCACACTAACGTAATGTACTTGCAATAACCCTTATCCCTGACTGGCTTCCGGGCCTTGATAAGTGGTGATCACTGTGTAATATATATATATATATATTTATATATATATATATATATATATATATATATATATATATATATATATATTACTTTAATAATGTTTATAATAAGATTTATATAAAATAAGTATATTTTCTTCTAGTTAGCTATGTCGTATATATCATTATATGCGTGTGTGTGTATTTGCGTGTGTTTCTCCTATCATAATAGTCCGTTTTGCTTATATCTTAACTCTTACTCTCATTATCTGATTGCCCCTCCCATATCTCACTCTATCGTTTATTACCGCCCGCCTTCTTTTCACTGATTTAATGCGTGCATTAACTAATGACCAAGACATATTTTTAAACGACCGAAACCAAAATCACAGGCCATAAAAGCAATATATTATAGTTTATTCAACCTCTCTCAGTACGATAACAATTAAAGTGACAAAAATAAAAAGATAGAGATTAGTACACACTAAAGTAGTATCAACACAAGTAATGATAGTTTAGCACCTATAAATATAATAACAATTGTTGGTAAAATATATATGCTCAGAAATCATTCAACCACGGTATTGGTTGAATATATGCTTAAGTCCGAAATTGAATGAATCGAGACACATTCAAACCCCCACCACTAATTTCGTTCGCAACCAAATTTCAAACAGATTATATAGTCGGATAGAACACCTTATTAGCTACATTTTGAAAAAAAAATTCGAAAATTGGTTCAGTAGAAAAAAAGTTACAACAAAATATGTGGGTTCACAAACAGGAGAGTAAGTACATAAGTGACTAACGCTTTTTTTTATTTTGCATAACTTTTTTCGTATATAAATATTTTTTACTGCGATTTTGCCAATATGACATGTTAGCGTAACAGTTAGAGTACCGGGAGTTGGTGGAAAGATTTTAGGTTCAATCCTGTGTATCGTTTTTTTTTTTGTTTTATAATTAAAAAACCGAACTTTTTTTTAATAACTAATTTTTTTTAACTCTCCTTATGATTTTATAGCAAAAAATTGGTGAATTTATCAGTTAAAAATATTAGTGAATTCTATGATATACATATTCTTTGAATGAGCTCAAATTTTTCGTTATCACATTTGATGAAAAATGTAGTCCCATTTTGGCAATGCGTCTGACCAATGGTGCTTTTGAACCCGCGACCAGCACTGCGATGTCATCAGCAGCAGCCTGGGCATAAATATTCCTATTTTTAAACTCCTTTAAAAGAGGATTCAGCATACAGTTCCATAGTAAAGGTGATAAAATCCCACTTTGGGGGTTTCATTTAACTACTTCCCTTTTAACAGTTGCCCTCAGTAGTTCTACTTGAACTGTTCTGTGCCTCACCATATACTCAATCCATCGGATGAGTACTGGCGGCACATTGAGTTCTCGTAGCGACTTGAACATACTACTGAAGGGTATGTTGTCAAAAGTTCCAACGATATCTAAAAATACACCGAGTGCCATCTTCTTTTTTGTGAGTTTACGCTCTATACAGATCACGAATTCATGAACCGCAGTCTCGGTAGAGACCCTGGCTCGGAACTACTGTGATTGAATGATAAATATTGCCAGTCATTAATAAATATTATAAATTTATATATTAATACAATAGCAATGCCTGGAAAAATCATGAATTATATGGAAAAATGCGCGCATGAAAAGTAATATTCTTAAGATTTTATTAAACCTGGAAAAGTAAAGGACAAGAAATTCAACCTGGAAAAGTAAAGAACAAGATATTCTAGTAAAGTAAAAAATAAGAATTTTTAGACTTCAAATATTGCAGCTAAAAATAAAATTTGAATATTGATAAATATTTTATTTATTATTTGCATATGTTGTTGTTTATTGTTGAGTAAGATAGAATTAAATGATCCGTATTATGATATAATAACATTATTAATTTTTATGTAAATTATAAAATTATTAATTCCATCTACTAACTAACTAACTAATGAGTTAATTTTATTCAAACAATTTTCACTACATAAATATATGCAAATAATAGGGGGGAAATAAGTTCAATCCAGCAACGGACACCCTTTCTAACTCAACAATAAACACCAACATATGCAAATAATAAATAAAATATTTATCAATATTCAAATTTTATTTTTAGCTGTAATATTTGAAGTCTAAAAAATTATTATTACTGCTATGGAAAGTGGGCCAGGGGCATTACTTATTACATGTACGTGAACACTAACATATTTTAATATAAAGTGCAATATGAACAGGAAAAATGATAGAAGAATTAAAACCCAATCATATGAAGTATAGTATGTTTTAACAGTTACATTAAATTTAGCTGTAATTTGCAGTTTTTCAATAATATATTGTGCAGATTTTCTTTTTGCCGCTGTATATATATATATATATATATATATATATATATATATATATATATATATATATATATATATATATTAAAAAAATGACATTGTAAAGCGTAATGGTACATGGACAACGGCATAGTTTTTCATTGTTTTTACTCTCGAGTACATATCCAACACATTTAGATACAATTAATCAACCGAGAATCCCACAGCTCTACCTATAAACATACAAAAAGTTATCAATGGATATATTCCTGAGAATCCAAACAAGGAAAAGAATATGCAGTTATCAAGTCAATAAGACTAACAGAAAATAGAGTAACTGAGAAACATCTTTCAGTCATGATATTTCGAAGTTAAATGCTTCTCATCAGATCACTAAAACAGACAACGTCATACAAAAGTAAAGGGTAAAAAAATAACGCCCACTTTCAGAACATTCAGAGTAAAATAAATCAATTTAATTGATTAGAATTTGAAAAACTATTTTATAGAGGTGATATGGCGGGGTAAAATAGAAGTGATAGAAAAAATAATATACATAATAAGACATAAAGAAAACTATACGCTAAGATATATATTTTCCTTTTCTTTGAATTTTTAAATACTTTGTTTACGTAAAGTTTTTACTGTTCCATTCATCGCAATCATCGGTGCAGGAAGTAACGTTTGCCACTAGTCAATGGGACCCAACTCGATTAAAAAGAAATAATACCATTAGGGCACTATCATTCGCAAAAGTAATATGAGGAAAATCTATATTTATTAAACCCCATAAAGGCAATACGTTATTAAGACAGTTTATAGTGACAAAGTGAAAAGAAATCACGATCTCGGAGTAATCCAACCGACCACTTTTACGCTTAACTTAAGAACTTACTAGTTATTAGAGCTAAACATTATAAATAATTATTTCAATACCAAGGGGCAATAGTTTTTCATGCGTTCCCTATCACCAGTGAAGGTAGTGGGGATTACTACTGACCAAGGGGCTTGAACCCAACCACAGATACTGTTATGAGTCTATTAGCATTGAACGTTTCACCTATGCCACCGGAATGTAAAGGGCATTTTCATTAATAAATCCAAATACAGAAGTAACGTTAAGACAGTCTACAAGAACGGCATATCTGTTAATCGCGGTGTATATATATATATATATATATATATATATATATATATATATATATATATATATATATATATATATATATATATATATACATATGTGTGTATGTGTGTGTGTTTGTGTGTGTGTGTGCGCGTGTGTGTGTGTGTGTGTGTGTGTGGGTGTGTGTGTGGAGAGAGAGAACGTTTCTACCGGCGTATGTATGAGTTAATTTTCTAAAGTTCTAACGTAATAAATGGGCAGTCATCTATACAATTATATGAATGCAACTTTGCCTGTGTGTGAGTTTGCTCCGTATAGACTCCGAAACGGCTTGACAGATTTTCTTTAAGATTTACAGAATTGTAGTGCATAAGTCTTGGATTTTTTTTTTTTTTTTTTTTTTTTGTTTTTTGCTTTTTTGCATGAAGTGGTCTTTAGGTTTAAACTCGGCATCTAAATTTATTAACTGCAAAGAATTTTATTAGAATTGAAAATTTACGTGTTTTTAGCAGTGAAAAAGTAAATTATATTTCTGTGTTTGAACGCCCATTTAACAAGCAACTGCTTCTGAAGAAATTGCGAAACCGTCTACACGCATGTTTAGTAAAAATATTACTCAGGGGTTTCTTTTATGTCGGTTTTACAAAATATAGCAAGCACGAGTATAAGATAAAGTATTTTTTCGACACACTTGCTGACTGCAGAATTATAGAACTACAACCACATAAATTTTTACAACAAACCTATAGTCGATGTTTCTCCTCTTGTTTCTTTCGCATGCCGTTCAAGAAATCATGGCCACCAAAACCTCGACAAATTAGTTGGTGTTGAGCTGTAAGTACAACTATACTTACAGCTCAAAACCAACTAATTTGTCAAGGTTTTGGTGGCCATGATTTCTTGAACATAAGGAGACATACCAGAGAAAATGGAGTGTTGAACATAAGGAGACAAAAGTGGAGACAAAAGTGGATTATGTTGAACATAAGGAGACATACCAGAGAAAGTGGATTCTTGAACATAAGGAGACATACCAGAGAAAGTGGATTGTTGCTGACACGTTGCATCCACTGTGTGGAGGCTGCGGTGATGAAGAAGATGTAAATATAACCGAAATTTCCTAAAATAATTTAAGGATTACAAAAAGAAAAAAAAAAGAAAACATTTGAATTATCAAAGTTACCGCCTTAAATAATTATAAAATAGGCAACAAAGCAACCCGAGCAAGGCCGGGTAATATTTCTTTAAACGCATAATCGAGACAACAGTGTGAGGATCTTGCCCACAATTTCTTGGAAAGGTTAGCATTTGAATGGTTTCAGCGAATTTCCACTATGCACTATAAAGAATTAAAAGTAAAATAAAATTTAAAATTAACACAAAATTCATTGATTTTACTCGATATTATATATATATATATATATATATATATATATATATATATATATATACTTAAACATCTGCATATACGTACACACACACACACACACACACACACATATATATATATATATATATATATATATATATATATATATATATTCGCAGTCAACCCACCATTGATATGCCGCAAAATATGATTTAATATCATAGTTAATTCATGCAGATTTCCCATTCCCTTATTATATAGCCAATTTTCTTTCGATTATTATATTGTACCGAATATGTTATAGTAATTTAACAACATACGAAAGTATGATTCTGTTCGCATCAGCAAGAATCGAAACTAGAACTTTCAGTTCCGTAGCGATATTCGGTACGATCCAAGCTAACGATACGTACTTATAAAGAATGCTAAATTCATGCAGTTAAACCTATATGTACTTGCAATGCGTTGAGCATATTTGCAAAATGCCTGTCAACTTCAACTTATTCAATTTTACCTTCTAAACGTATGCATTTTGCTAAAAGTCAAGTTTATTTTTGTTACAAAACCTTGAGTACCTCAGAAAGCACGTTTCAATTCTGTAGATTTTACAGTGACATAATAATTTAGAAGAGTACGTTCAACAGGCAGATATTAGATTATTTTAAACGTAGCTCAAATTCTATGCAATTATTCAGAATGTAGAAAATATGAACAACGAAAACCTTACATAATAGTGAAATCAAACTAATCATCCAATTAAGAAACAGAATAAAACGAACAGCGAATTAATAAAATTTGGTTTTAAAGAGACATGCAAATTAATTATTTTATTTTTATTGTCGCTTGTAAAATGACAGCCAATATACAAAGAAGTTATATCTTCTATTAATAAAGAAAGGTTGTTTTTTCTAATAACAATATCAGTGCTGCAAATAAGTCTCCTGTACATATATATATATATATATATATATATATATATATATATATATATATATATATATATATATATATGCATAATTACGTGCGCGTAGAAAGTTAAGAGAGGAATATACAAGCAAAAAACATTGTTTCTCTTAAACTTCTCAATTCTTACGCTGTCATGCACTCTGGTCTCTTCGCAGATACTATTTAAAGCTAGTAGCATTTAAAACACGTCCGCTTCTTATGAAAGGTAAATGGTCAAACAAAGATCCACTAGATTGTTCTGGTTAAGTCAATAAGTATTTACTGAGAATATGTTGATTGCTATCACGATATCTAGTCCTCATTACATTAATTAAAAATGCATTAGACAAAATATAGCGTATATTGTTAAAGCTGACATATAAAATATACATTTCTAAAATTAAACATAATCAGTAAATAATTTGGGAGTCTTTCATTGATCTTTTAGGGTAAACAAATTAGTATTAATGGACACTGTGTTAGTGCATCTTTACACACTGAGCAATGCTACTTGCCCTAGCCAATTCCAGACTTTGATGCTTTTAACTATTAATGGACTCAGTTTTCGTAAAGGAATGGTTAGCTCAAAACAAATATCTCAAAGATATGTTGAAACGGTATATTACGTCTCGCAAATAGAATCGGTATTTTTGTTATTTTGTCTTTTCTGTTGCTTTAAGGTTTTGAGTGTATTTTAAGGAACCAGGCGGTGAGATTCTAATCGATCTATACCACAACTTTGAAGAAGAATGAAATTTGAAGAAAATAAGACATGAAAAGGAGAAAGGCAAGAGAGAGAGAGAGAGAGAGAGAGAGAGAGAGAAAGCGAGAGAGAGATGAAGAAAGAAACTAAAAGAGAGATGTTTTTGATCCTTGTATCTTGATCGTCCATTTACTGCAGACTGGTTATATATAACGAGGTCAATTGCGAAGTACAACCGGACAGTATCGGCCCCTCGCCTCTATAGAAAACGATGTCCATTAGTGACAACGGACAAAAAGTTTCGATTCATCTAATGGATGTTTGTTTGTGGAAAGTGTACACGAACATAAGTAGATTCAGAAGCCCCGCAAAAACAAAAACACACGGCAATTGTGATGTTCCATCAATTTCCATACGACTTGACGTCAGTTAAAATATTTTAAAATGAATACCAGTATCTGAACATTATAAGAATATACCAATGTATCTTCTCTACATTTTCGCAAGCGTATACACGGCTGACAAAATAGGTACCATCAATCTTAACGGTATAGTTTATAAAAGTTGAACTACTAACATGTCTATCATGTTCAATTAAAAACTGGTATTCTTTAGAAAGACAATACTAAGGAGTCAATACATATATGAAATAAGTAATAAGATAATCAAATATTCGATTATCTTATCCATATATTCTTTACAGATCCGATATTTCAATAGGAAACACTTAATAATACTTATATCAATCAATATATATTTCAGATCCATAGAAAGAGGAGAACTAAAGTCCGTCTGAAACGATGGCGGATAAAAACTTCTCATTGATATGAAAATGTTCTGCATAATGTCCCGGAAATCCTGTTCGAGTTAAAAATAAGTAATCTTAAATAAAAAAAAAAAAAAAAAAATTAAATGAGTAATTCTTGATTTTTTTTTTATGAGGAAATAATAATTATGACAAATGATATCATTTTACTGTTTTTGCGTCGGAAAGTTTAAAAAATCAGTTCATCGTCATTTTTCACGAAATATAAGTGTATTATGTTTATTAGAGTTTTGTCAATAATTTTCATTAATAATAAAAACAAAATAGATAAAACTATTTATTCTATTTTCCAAACACAAACGAAACCAATATATATATATATATATATATATATATATATATATATATATATATATATATATATATATATATATATATATATAAAAGGTAAACTGACTGTCTGTGTGTGGATTTATGTACATGTGTGTCTGTGTGTGTACATTTCCCTACGCAATAACTCTGTCAATTTTAAGTCTACAGACTCGAAATTTGATATACAGGGTACTGAGATTTGGAAAAATCTTTGTAACCCGTTTTCGGCCAGAAAATTGGCTGTTAAGTGGTCAAAGCTCAAGGATTTTCCCTTTAAGATTTCTACAAAACTGATCCGGTTCTGGCCAGAAATTTTACTGTTAAGGGGTCAAAGTTCAACGATTTTACCTTTGGGAACTCTACCAAATTCCTCCGACAATTTTCGGTCTAAACCCTTGAAATTTTAGATATAGGTTCATTGGACATAGCTCTAAATTAATACCATAATTTGAGCCCAAAATAATACATGTTAAGGGGTCCTAATAGGAGTCAAATTAAAAAAAAAATTAGCCACTTTTTTCTTTTGCTCAACATACATCTCCAAATACCCGGACAACGCCGTGCATCCATGCTAGTATATATTATAAAGTAAAAAAAATTATATAATATTAAAGACAAATTAAAATCAATGAGACAAAAAATCTATTTAAGGTTTTATGAAAACATAATCGACCATTACTTATTTATGAAAAAAAATATATTATTTAAATCTAGATAGTTCTATCTATCTGACTCTCTCTCCCTCTCTCTCTCTCTCTCTTTCTCTCTCTCTGTATATATATATATATATATATATATATATATATATATATATATATATATATATATATACAAAATAAATAACAAATGTCTACACACGAAATTTTATGATGTTGACCATCTTACAATTTATCCATTTAATTACGTATCAAGTTACAATACTTAACGCCAACTGTTTCGTAGCGCAAAACAATTCATTTAATTATAATATAAATCAATGAATCTATTCTGCTCTGAACTCGTCAGAAAAATTAGCAACTATCAATTCATTAAAAGATAATAAAATGCATTTGGGCATGGTTACAAAACCTTAAAATTCGAACAAAATTCGCAATTACCTTCTTAAAGAGTGAGATCTCGTCCTAACTACTACCGAATTAGACTTGTTAAAATATTAACATTTTTTCGAAAGTGCGTATGAGTTAGTGGTTATTATTAGAGGTTATACAGTATAATGGACGGCATTTTGTGCTTGATGAAGGTTACGATTTCTGTGAAGTAATGGCTAGCTACCTGTGTCATATAAGGTCAATCATTTAGTTATCCTGTCTTGGTAAAATTGTAATTTTCCCGAATATTGTTGAGATAAAACTGAGAGAGAAAGCATGCATGCATGTTTATAACATGCACATCAGTTCACACTCATTGAGATATATACACATACATAAAAGGCATACGCCATATATAAATAAATATATATATATATATATATATAAATATATATATATATATATATACTTATCACACACACAAACAAACACACGTGTGTATATTTATGTATATATATATATATATATATACATATAAAATGTATAATAAATATATACAGATAAATTTTATAATAAATAATTAATTAAACAATTTTAAAAGTGTATGCGCTAGCTGGCTGCTCAAAAGAGATTAATCTAGGGAAAAATATGACAGAAAAATATATGAAAATGAGTACACGGCAAGGGGCAGAAAAATGGAAAATAATCATACATCACCACATTATATAATAACAAATTAGATTTATGTTTACAAACATAAATGACTTTTAAAATGTTCAAATAAAAACGAGAGTGTCACCTGCTCGCAATAGCTTACAATTTAGCAATAAACATTCGATGCACAATTGCGGTTATCTTTGAAGGTTTAACAGATTGGTTAACCGTAGATATTATTAAAACACCTGGTGGTTAATAATTGCATGCTGCATCTTCTATTGAATGTGTTTCTCTTTTAAGCCGGAGTCCAATTTTTTGTAATGTCCGCCCTATATAGGGTGAGCCGCAAGTACATTTAAATCATCAAACACTAGATTTATTATGATGGGGAGGGATGTATTTTCCGATAGAGAACAACATAGTCCGTTGGAAAAAAACAACACGAGGATTTGATAAATCAGCGTCGAATTACCTCTTCCCATTTTTGAGATCATGTTCTCACACGTACACACACACACACACACACACAAACACACATGCATATGTTTAGTGTGTTTTATTTTAAAACCTCAAATATTAACTTAACATATGTTTCCACGACGGGGAATCTCAACTATTTCATCGGATAAAGAAAGCTATAACGAAGGGAGAGGGATACGTATGGAAAGTAAAAGACCAATAATTATCATAATAACAGAATACTCCCAAAAACAACAACATTCACGTAGAAGAAACCCATTAAGGAGTGTGGGATCAAAATTCTCGAGAGGGCAATGGATATTTGTCACACAATCCTTAGGAACTGTGGTCAGAAATAGGTCCAGAAATGAAGCTTGCTAATCCTGGCGATCTGGAATATGGATCGGATATGATGCTGTCTGTGCCAAGAGATACTATATAGAAAAGTTGTATATGATGCTACCAGGTGTGTGAGTCTGGTCAGAGAAGCCAAACCAATTATTGTGGTCGATATTACAGTCGTCAATTACATGTATTTGGGCGCTAGCATATAGGAAGAGTGCTACATCTATACCGTCGGAGACGTGATTGATTATCGGGTCTAGGGAAAGCGATAAAGAGATTGTAATATCGAACACCATGTCGTAAAATTAGTCTAAAGTAAATAAATACCAATTCGTTTGGTACTAGTTTGGATCCTCTAATCATAAGGAGGGTGTTACAGATATAGACACTAAGGCCGTGTATTTCTGTCGAAATCCTTACGATAAGTTGAAGTAAGCCAGACGTGTTAAAGTGTTAAAACGGGTATAGCACAGTGCAAGTTAGTTTCACTTAGTGGGAAGGTATCTGGTAGGTCTACTAGGAGAAACTATTGTATACGGAGTAAGTATACGGTTAAAAATGAGCTTCGAACTTAAAATTTTAGTTTCAATGCAGTAGTTTTGCTCATCTAAGGGACAGAAAATATAGAGTTTCTACGAATTATAATTTCAAGTACAAGTTCAAAATATGACTAATAAATATCCATTTTAAAGATAATCTATACAGTAACGGTAGATATTATAGATAAGGCATGCATACTTCTAGATTACTGTATATGTTTTTTTATTGATTTTTATACTTCTATTTTTCAAAAGGAAGGAGCTGGCCGATAAACCCCCTTTTCCATGATACGTGATTGTATGTTATTTTATAGCGGTATAGGAGAGAGGGTAGTTGTTTTTGTCGAGTTGGAATAGAAGAAATTATCAACCCTACAAAGATACCGTATTAATATACATTAGGATATCTAGGAATTACGGTAGAATTCAGAATTTTAAGAGATTATGTAGATCATGC
>NC_136483.1:93480617-93490617 GCF_053919585.1 Euprymna scolopes
CGTGCCTGATATTATTTTCTAGTTTTGTGACTGATGTAGCGTGTGTTCTGGTTCCTTTCAAGCATCAATTTCTGTCTTGTGTTTTCATGTAATACATCTGACATTCTACTATCCTGTAATGTAGTCCATTATCTTTGAGTCATTATTACTAGTCTGGGTTCCCGGCGTCGCCTGGTTCTTTGGAGGCGTGTGCTGAACACCCCCCCCAAATGGTAGTAGGCAGGCTGGCTCGATCCCGAACTGCGAAGGAGGAAAACCCCGAGAAAAGAAGTATTTTCCGTTGCGTCAAACCAGAAGTGGCGAAGATTTAAATTAAGGTTAGTCAATCGAATAAAATAGGTTAACTTTCGAAAATATTAGGGAAAAGGCGACCTCTTCCTGTAGAAAAAGTGCCCAGTTTAGGATGAAGCGATTAATGTTTTTAACCAATTTCTCGATATTTGTCGTCCAAACGTATTGGCTTAAAAACGCAACAAAGCTCGAAAAAATCCGTTGGGTCTGTCGAAAGTTGTAGGCAGTTATACAAACACACATACATACACGTTAACGGACAGGATAGATCTATATTATCGAGGATTTATATAACCCTTTTTTATAAAAAAATAATCAACTATAAAAGGTATACGTTATGCTAATGCAAATATTACTTCTAATTTTGAGGGTAACATAAAGGCCAAATACCCTTCGAAAAAATAGAACTAATGTCACGTCTTGATATATTGCCAATGATAGCATCTATTAAATATTTTCAAGGCAAACAGCAGTACCAGTGTATACCTAATTGTTTTATAGATCACTTCCTTCCTCGGAATGTCACGTGTTTTTTTTTTAAATGGATGCCAGCTTTGTTTGTTTGTCATTTAATGTGATTAGAACCGTTTTTTTCCTGACAGCTAGTATCGCCATGACCTCGAGGATAGGCGTTGCGAGATTGGATCGGTGAAACAAAAAGAAATGCAAAACATTAGCAATCGCAAAATAAGATATCGACAATTCTTATTTTAATTAATTTGCTGAGAAGTTTGGGAATGAACAGCGCAGCAATTCTAACTTGTTAGACTACCTCGTTCGAGAGAAGTTCCTTAAAACATTTTCCTAATTAAATAGGGCGTTTTCCCCCACTATTGGAGGTGGTGGTGTTCGTCACTAGGTCGGTAGAGCAATCTATTTCGATTATGTTTTAATAGGTTTTTCAAGCTATCTCTCGCATATCATTAAAATGCCACTCATAAAAAGACTAGCTCTAGTGTTGAAGTAAATGCGTATGAATACGCAATGTATACGTTTGACCGGCTCTTTTCAAATATCATCAGACTTTTTTTTAATCTTCCCATAGGAAGCTATTACTGTGGTAACAGGCGAGTTATAAGAGATGAACTCGTATCTATTTTAATAGTAGGTACATGTCGGCTTAATTTAAAACCTTTTCATTACAATGTTAATAACTTTTTTTCTGGGCCATGTTTTGTGTTGATAAAACTTTTCGTATACATTTTATTTACATTGTAAAAAAGAATGTTAACAGTTTAGCTTCATGTTGGGATTCATTTTCCTCATGACGAAGACCATTACCATCGGCAAGATGGCAGCGCACCTAGCGTATTTTAGCAAAACGATAACCCTTACAACCATCAATTTCTGCAAAACATAAATATCATGGAACAATAACCACTGGAGTTGCTTACCTGTAGATTTACTGCATAAGAATTTTCTGAAGTATATATATATATATATATATATATATATATATATATATATATATATATATATATATATATATATATATATATATATATACTAGCATTCCAGCCCGGCGTTGCCCGGGTGTTTGGAGGTGTATGTTGAGCAACAAAAAAAAAGCGGTCATTTTTTTTAACATTGACCCCTATTATGACCTTAACATTTATAGTTTTGGGCTTAAATCAAGTTGTTAAGTTAGATCCATGCCCGAGGAACCTATATCAAAGATTTCAAGCGTTTAGATCCAAAATTTTCTGAAGAATAAGGTAGAGTTCTCAAAGATCAAATCGTTGAAATTTGACCCCTTAGCAGCCAAATCTCTGGCCGAAAACCTGTCACATAATTTTTCCAAATCTCAGTACCTCGGAGGTAAGGAATGTTGAAATTAGGAATCCTTCAAACCGATACGATGACTTGAAAAAATGTAGACACAAAAACAACGACCCTCCTTGTAGAAACGTGATTCGTTGAAGGTGAATGAAGTAATGTTTTTTAGCCAATTTTAACCTATTTTACCATTATTTTCTTTTGAAACTTGACTTTTTTTATTCATTTACAATGAGAACGAGATGAAATAATTAAAGCGTAGATTAACCTATTATTATAATAAATTTAAAATATTCATAAAATATTATTCATATGTAAAATTTAAACTTTTATTTTTCATTTAGACTTACTTTTCATCTACAATTCTAACTAAAGTTATTTTTAACAAATTTTACATACAATATTTTATAGCACATGTGCCTACTCTTGCTGACAGTTTGCAGACGATTGAAAAACCTATCCTATGTGGTCTTGAGTTGGCAGATTCATTATTTCCGATCACCTAAAACATGCGGGCGTTCTGGCATAATTTTTTTTAAACGGTGGTCACCACTCATAAGGGCCGGGAAGCCACTATGGGATAAGGGTTAATTCCAAACACAGCACGTTAATGTTGATATTTGATGAAGTGTTTACTAAACGGGGGCGGTTCATTAGGAATTTGTTTACGTTGGACTTGAAGAAATCCAAGTTGTAGTCAGGTGGGAAGCAGGCAGACGGAACACAGGCGTGCAGTTCTAAGAAAGAAGTTTTGTTCATTCCTTTGTTAAAGAAGGACACCTTCATTATAACTGATTAAATTACCGTCCTATATCTTAAATTATTGTACACGTGGAGATGTTTAATTTAAAAAAATACTTTCCAAAACGTTGCCTTTTCTTCCTTTTCTTTATTTCAATACTTTTTTTTTAATTTTTCGTAATAGGTAATAATTTCCATTAAAGGACTAGACCTATTATAATACAAGGTATTTACTTGCATGTGTATATCGTTCCGAACTTAATCAGTCGATGTATTTACGCGACAAATTGTAATTTTGTAAATCTTACTTGAATAAACCATTAAAAATAAAAATGAGCTCTATGTAGTAAAATATTTAACATGCAAGTAACCCTACATCGGCGCCACTACACCCCTCATGCATAGATTAATCATGCATCGATCGAAAATTCCAATCGCAGAAAGTAGACACCTGCATGTTTCACAGAATATACATACGTGCAGTGGAGGCAAATTTTGTAAGGAAGGCCCATTTTCTTAAGAGACAATTATTTTTACTTACTAACACAAGATAAAAAGTCATAAGAAAATTCACTCTCACAGTAAACACACCTCTAAAGCGCACATATAAATAAACAAAACACAAAATATGCTTGGACGCACACATACCTATGCCTTTGTGGACTCCCATACACGAAACAGGACAAGCCCAATGAGGCACATTCACACAATCACTCGCGCGTACCCCCTCCACAGGCAACCACACCACATCCAATACAATACTGATTCCCAAAACAAAGCAAATGACAAGAAACAAAATGCCCTAATCTGCCCACATTCGATAGAAGAAAATCTTTTAAGAAAAAGGCAAGTCTTATCAATATATATATATATATATGTATGTGTGTGTATGTGGATGTGTGTGTGTGTGTGTATTGAAAGAGTTTACTATTATTAATAATTTTATATTGGTATTTTCTGTTAAATCGCCAATGAGCATAACCAGTTTTATTATTAAGTTTCTTCTGGATTTAGATAAAACTTGCTGCTGATCAGAGAGAAATTTGTTAGTACTTAATTTTTCGTGTTTGTACATGAATTAATGCCATATACCATAGGACGAACATAGTAAACATTTGAATTTTAGTCAGTAATGGAGTTCTCTCGTTAGGTTATGCTATCACATTTTCATTTCCTTTCTGTATTTTGAATAGGGTTTATTATTGCTGGTGCAATACGAAAGTGCACACGACGATAGTACTATTTCAAATCGGTTACAACATTCAAATGTAATTAAAAGATATTTCATACATATGGATGGCTTTTGTTCTCATCGTCTGTTGCGCTCAGGTCGACGATGAATATGGATGGGAACAACTAGAATATTTCGGGGTCAGTTTTTTTTCAATCCTACGAAGTAGTCATTGGTAGTTTTGTTTGTATTTTATATTTCTTAGAGGACATGCAATAAGTTGTAGTATTAATGAAAGCAAAATCCTTACATTAAAGTAAACTCGTACCATCCTCACGGTGTTTATTGAAAGATAAAAGTATTTTCGTTTCGTATCCACGCCATTATGTTGCGGTTACTATATACATGTATAATTATAAATAATTAAAACCTTTTATATGTAGACTTTCATTTATAAATGTAATAATTACACTGCATTTTTCCTTTGTCCTCTTTTATGTAGAAAACCACATAGTGGGCATAATTACATAAAAACATGTAAGTCACACTGCCTATCCATATTGTACGTCAATAACGCGGTTAAGGAAATACTGAGTTGAACGCAACTGGCTGGGCTCAAGTTCATTTTAAAGGGCTCAAAAATGTACCACTAACATAGATCAAACCAATTGACTTCCATAGACAAAGGTATACATGCATTGCTAGAAAGTGGGTAAGTGCGCTTTGGGTTCAAGCGGGTTAACGGGAATTAATCTTCCCCTATACACACTTTAAATACAAAAGGGAACATATATGCTTAAGCAGTTAGTTGAGTTTAGCCTTAGAGTCCGACAGACATAGGTAAGAAGACGAAGATTCTTTTGGAAACGGTGAAAGGTAAGGAATGTATAGCAGAGGACTCATGGAGAAATTATCACCTTTTTTCAAATTGATAAGCAAAAAAACAGGTGCTCGGCATTGTTACGTGAAAGGAATTAGGTTCTAATTGTTCTGCGTTAAAGAATTGCTTTGTTGTTAATTGCGTTTGTTTCAGGATAGCTAACACGGTCAAGAGACGGGAGGAACATATAAAAACGTGCGTTCTGAATTTATTTTATCAACCCGCCAAAATGGATGATGTGCAGTAAATACGAATATGGACTCATAAAAAGGACACGCTCCTCTTTCCACTCCCCACACATACGTAACATCTTTTTTGTAAACGTACCTTGCACCCTCTCGAAACTAGAGCTAGTCAGTTTGAAATTAAAGCTTTTTACACTGAAACTATTAACACTATTTGAAGACATGCGATGCTATTTCGACTTGGTTTTCTTAAAATAAAGCTTTAACTAATTACGTTGAAAACAGAGACGTTTCGAAAACTACTCTTGGACTACATCCAGTCTAGCATTCTAATTAAACCTTTTTACTCGTTACATGTTTCTAATGAAAGTAAGTCACCCTCTCTTTTTATTTTCCTTTACCTATGTAAATTAATATCTTTACGTATCAATTTTTACAGTCAAGCAATGCTACACTCGAATTTTTACTTCAATATTTATTCTCAACTAACCCATTTATATACGCGTGGGTTCATTGACTAATATCTAAACAAATCCAACTTTATATCTAATTAAAACTGAATAAAATACTTATCTAAGATTCAAATATGAGAGTGTATGTGTATTGTGTTATCCAATTCTCCCCAGTAACGCCAGTGCACGAGTTCAATCAGTTATATATAATACCTGTAATTCGGACTATATAACACGAGCATTGTGTAAAACTCTTAAAAACTCTGCAAGAAACACTTCATATGCCCAAGACGGTCACATCACTTAACCCCCTCACGACCTAAAATGCGTCTTCCGTTTTCCTAGTGGCTCAGTCGGCGTCTTAATTGAGTGCGATGTTTATGAAATATTTTTTACCTCATAAGGAGAATGCTTTTAGCAGTGAAACATATTCAAATCTTCGGCCTGCGCTGGAAAAATAAAATTAGAATAAATGTGTCAACAATGACAAGGGTCAATCTACGTGCTTGGTGGGGAAGCACGTATTTACAAATGGAGACATTTTCTATGATGTCCTCACCATTATGAGTCTGACGTTTTTACGTTATTAACATTTTTCAGACTCTATAAACCTTTTGGTTTCTAGCATTTCCACGGTGGATAGGTGGTCGTGCTTAGCTAAGTTTTGGGGGCATATTCAATACACTCATACAAACGCTTATTATAATTTTGTGTCTAACAGAATTAATCACGCCTAATACTTCAGATGATTAAACTATATTTCAACCTCAGCAGATAATATGATTTTCATGAGCACCACATAATATATATATATATATATATATATATATATATATATATATATATATATATATATATATATATATAAAGAGAGAGAGAAAGAAAGATGGACGGATGGAGAGATAGATATTTACAACAACAGTTTTGAAGTTTTCTGCAGAATACTGAACACTCATTGTAAACATCTATTTTCCAGCTTTCTTCTTGCTATCATGTGTGTATATATATATATATATATATATATGTATATATATATATATATATATATATATATATATATATATGGTCATCTACATGCAGTACTTTTTACAGCTCATCACTGTGGCTACAACCGCAATTGTTTCAAGCCAGGATCCAAACCTGACCCCCCAAATGGCAGTCAAGGTTTCTCACAATTACACCATACGGCATGTACTGTGTGGGTTATTAATTTATAGATGCTAGTTTTGACATCGTTTAAATCACTCCGCTCAATTTGTGCTCCACGCTAATACGCTAATACGCTAATAGCTGTTTGTATATCAGTTCCCGAAATGCTCAACCAAAGAGATGAAGCATTATATATATATGTATATTACTTCATATAGTAACCAATCATTAATGATAAGGGTTAGTGGAAATCTAAAACGCTCGTGTCATTGGAAGTACTGTGTTCTATAAACGAGCAACTTTAACAAAAACTACGGTACTGATTTTTTTTAAAGATTAAGACACATATAGTGTAAGGAAATATACATATATATATATATACATATATATATACATATATATATATATATATATATATATATATATATATATATATATATATATATATATATATATATATTCACACTGAGGAAGGCCGAAGATTCGGTCGAAATTATGTGCTTTTGAAAGACACATTCTTTTTTATTTCAAAATTTTTTTTGTATTCCTACACGTCAACACATAGACAATAAATACAGAAAAGATATAAACATGCATATATATATATATATATATATATATAAAAATATATTCTGTATTGATTTTTTATTGCATATATATATCTATATATATATATATATATATATATATATATTTATATTTTGTGTACAGAAAGTTGTTAGATGAGAAACATCATTGGTACCGTCGGTTTCAAGCCCGATAATAAGGCCCGTTTAAGGTATCGTTATCAAGTTCTCTTCGCCCAATATTCGTCTATCTTATACCTCGCGAGTTCACGTTTAAATCTCGTTTTATTAAATCCCCCCCCCTTTTTTATCGGATGATGTAATACCTAATTTTAAACTTTAAATTACATAAACCAGCATATGTCCCGGAATTAAGTAAATGCTCACTCCGTAACGCAGAGAAATACTACATCCTCCGGGGCATTCATGACCCAAAAATAAAATGTTTTAATGGGAGGAGAGAAGCTTTGAAAAGTTGCATACATAGAAGGAATGTAATAAGGAAAAAAATTGTAAATTCAAAAATGATTAGTCGGTAAACTTGGATGTTAATCGCAATAATATTATAGATTTTAAATTAATGTATTTTATTTAAAAAAATTAATTGTATTTTATAAATGTAATTTATAATCTTTTTCGAATTTAAAACTATAGAAAAATATACTAATGTTAATACACTAGGGGAATCACTTAGGATAGATAAATACTCACTTCCCCAAACCTTGAAAGATTTGGATTTTAAAATATAATTTTTAAACGTATTTCGAAATTTTTAAACGTGATTCGATATAATTAAAAATATTTTTTAAAACTTCAAACGTATTTTTGGAAATTTTTAAACGTAATTCGATATAATTAAATGAATTTTTAAGTTTTTAACCGATACCAATACAGATTTTAAAGTTTTTTATACATAAGAAAAGAGATTTTTAAATTAATTTGGGTTCAAATTAAAACCGATTTATATAAGGAATTTTTTTTCGAAATTAGATGTTAAATTGAAATAATTCAAAGTTTAAAATAAGGTATTTCAAAACAACTAATAACTTTCTGTACACAAAATATAACTCCATTCTTACAATTTGGATTTTCCTTTTAATTGAGCACTCTGCTGGAATTCTTTTTCCAAAAAAAACTAACCATATATATATATATATATATATATATATATACATATATATATATTATACATATATATATATATTATACATGATCAGTACAACATAGGTAGAGTCATTTTCAAATTATATGTATATATATATATATATATATAAAGCTGAAAGTATGTGTGTGTGTCTGCTCACGAATAGTATCCTTTATGTTTGACTATCATCGAAAACTGGTCACATATAATGATAGATGTATCGAGACACAGGAATAGGTATGTTTTATCTGGCATAATGATGATTCATTTAAATCGTAGAGTATGCGTACGGTCCTGGTTCACAAAGTATGGAAATAAACAATTAAAAAAACGTTTACAGGTGTTTTTGATATAGGTGTACATAATAATCCTTTAATAAGTATTTTTTTTTAAGTTAAATAGGGATGGTATAATACAACTGTGGGGTCTGCGTTCGCGCCTGGCATCCATAGAATGGGAATAGGCACAAACCTTAATAAAGCCTTTTCATATCTATCTGCGTAAGTATACTTTGATAATTATGTTTCAGTTTGGTAAGAAATATTGTATAATAAAATCATAGGGGTGATCGTTCGCGCCTGACCCCCATAGAATGGAAATATATCACAAAGTGTAACAAGTTTTGTTAATATTGATCCACAGAATATTGTGATAAGTGTTTCAGTGTGAATATATTATTTAATATAATTATAGGGTTAATCTATTTTATTTTTACTTTCATCATATTTTGCTTTGGTTTTGATACCCCCAAATTCGAAGCTATTACTTTACAACCCTTCGTTTTCTTAACCTCTAATACTTTCATAAATCAGAGTTAATGTTCTCTAAGCTGTTTTTGAACCCAGTCAACGACGGGTATTTTTGCTAGTATATGCATATATATATATATATATATATATATATATATATATATATATATATATATATATATATATATGTATGTATGTATGTATGTATTTATTATATGATCCGCTGGTTTGGTGAGAGAAACAAGTAGTATATTGCCAATGTTTAGTTTAACATTAATTTATTGCATAATCTTTAGACACTCATGTGTTATTTCTATTCTCTGTTTTAATCGATTTACTGTAGATCATCGCAATTAATGACGCTCGTTTGACTACCTTTTGATCAGATCTTTTACTACTACATATCTATATATTTCTCGCGGTTTAATGTGGAAGCAATAACACAAAAAAACTCATAATGATATTGATGAGAAACGTATAAAAAACAAAAATATATACTGGTGTATATATATATATATATATATATATATATATATATATATATCCTTCAGGGAGAGACCAAAGGGAGAGACCTTCCAACGGGCGAATGACCTCTTGTTCTGGGTCAACGGCCAACTAGCACCGTGTATATTTGTGTGTGTATAGGTGTATTGGGGTAGGGAGGGCTCCCGTAAGCTGTGATGAAGGCAAGCTTTCTAGGAGAAGCAAATCTCTGATTTAAAAAAAAAAAAACATAAACCAGAAGACCAGTACCCGATAAGCTGGTCTGCAGTTCAATTTGTTGCTGGCTATCTGGCTCTGGCTTGTTGCTGGATTTCAACATTTTGAACCGAGAGAGAGAGACTTAGCTGTGGTACAAAGCTAAGACTCTGTAACATCATATTTGTATAGATACT
>NC_136483.1:93493117-93518117 GCF_053919585.1 Euprymna scolopes
CTTATTTATATTCTTTTCGTTTTTACTTTTCTTTGTTCTTTACTATTCTATTTCTTGTGAACCTTTTTTTTTTCTATCCTATGGACTTTTTCGTTTCATCTCTTATTCTAAAAATTCTTATTTTAGGTATTATACTGCGCCGGTTCCAGTTTTCGTCTACATGTTTTACCTTATCATTTTTCTGATTTTATTGTTTATATCGTATTCTTCTTCTTTTCTTTTTCTTCTTCTTCCTCTTTTTTCTCTTCTTCCTATTATTATTATTATTATTACTATTATTATTATTATTATTATTATTATTATTATTATTAGTGTTGTTGTTGTCGCTGTTGTTTTTGGCCCTCAGGGTGTTTTCACACAGGTCATCAAAGATCTCTCCTTGAAAAGAGCCTGTGGTGTTGCCTGGATGCTGCGTAACAACAAGTACACCAGATTTAAAGTACATTCCACCTCTTTCCATAGTATTTGAAAATAAATTTGCATTTTCGCAACAGCTGCTTCCCATTGGCACCGGTGATTTATCCTCACTGGAATTTGAGTGGCAACAAGCCTCCACAAGGTCCCAGTTCCCCTCGAACTTTTCCACCGGAGATCTGGCCAGTATCCTCTCCTCGGTCGTTCCTCTCTCCTTTACCCTACTTTGCTATTTTGTCTCACATTTTTAGGGGAATGTAATAATGAAGGATTGAGTGAGGTTAGAGAACTTATATATATGCGGCTTCAATGTTCTTGGTGTATTGTGGCGCTTCATGTTTTGCCTCTGCAGCAGTCTTTATTGCCAAGGCTTGTTGCTCATGCGTGTTAGCCTCCACATTCAAAAGTTTTCCTTTATATTTCAGCCATTTTCAGTATTGTTGTTCATTGTATTTTTCCAGTCATTCCTCTGATTCCAAATTCTCCTATTCTTTTTTCAAAGTTTCTTTCGGGGTTGTTCCTAGTGTTCTTACTGTTATAGGTATTATTTTCTTAATCTTCCTTATCCCTTTAAGGTCTCTGGTGTGGTCTGTGCATTTGCTCCGTTCCTCCTTTTATTTGATATCCCCCCCCTGTGGTCAGCTGAAACAGCTGTCTACAATTTAACAGGATTTTTTATTTCTTGTTTATTACAACGACATCAGATCTCCTTGCTTGTATGGGTTTACCAGTTTGAATGTTCGTGTCCCATAGGGTTTTGTGATTCTCATTTTCAAGTACTGTTGCCGGCTTACGTTTGTACTACTTGTTTGCGCGTTCGAGATCCAGTTGTTTGCATAATTCTCAGTGTACTGCCTTTGCCACTTGGTCGTGTATCTTTGTGTATTCTTTTGAGTCCAGTTTGCTGCATTCACTTACTATATGGTTTATCGTTACGTCTTTTTGTCCACACAGTCTGCATTTACTGTTTGCTTGTGTTTTGTCGATCTTTCCTTCGATGTAGTGTGTACTTATCATGTTATCTTTTGCTGCGGTTATTAGCGATTCAGTCGTTAGGCTCATGTGTCTGTCTTGCATCCATGTCCAACTGTTTTCGTTACTTTCATCTTTTATGATTGTAATATTTTTTCTTCTTATTTTGTTCGCACTTTTCCTTCCTGACTTTTCTATATATTTATCTCTTCTAACTCATTGCCTTATGAACCGCAACTGGTTCATGTTCAACATCATTATAGCTAGTCTCCTACACGTTGTCCGTCTTATGATTCTTATATTTCCTTCGGTGTATTTGTATTATACAGTGTGCGTCCCTGGAAATGGATGTTTTTAGAACTCTTCTTGCCCTCTTTGAGTAAGCGATAGGGAATGAGGAAGGTAGTCTTTAAGCCTGCTTTAAACGTGTCCCCTGACTCACCATATACTTTGTTAATCTTATTCTTCTTCCTTTTTTTATTAGTGCTATTACTATATTTTTGTAGTTCGCCTAAACTAATTACGCTAAGCGCGTACTACGACCTTGTTTATACAGGTGAGTCTACAAAATAAGGTTTAGTACCCATACATTAGCATACACGGTAAATATGTACATCTGACGACGAGCACATCATTTGCTCCGTTTATATAGTGAAAATATTTGCTCAAGCGTAAACAACTGACAAACACATTCATTTAATATAGTAAGTCAAGGTCTTTTCCCAGGATTATTTAAAATATATCTGAATAACAGAAGATGCATATCACGTCGTACTTGAAGTCCAAGCAAAGTTTATGCTCAATGTAATTTTTATTTTATTTTGAAAATAAAGACAATATGTAGCAGAGAATACTACACATACGTTGATGAAAACTAGGTAAAAGGATTAAAAAGACGAATTTAGAATAATAATAATAATAGACGAAAGAATGCCAATCGATAAAACGAACGTAAGTAATTTTAAAATCGCTTGTTTGTATAAATTCTGATGTGTGGTGTTTCAATGTTTAATGGTTGCATATATGCACACCAGGCCCAAGTAAAACGCACATATTCCGGACATAACAGGATTGTTCCATCGAGGTGTAATACTAAAGTGAGCAGATATTTTGTTGGAATATTATCATCAACAAATGGAAAGCATAAACGAAAATACATAAACTCATTCTATATAAAATATCTGTAGACGAAAAATGATTGTCTTTGCGAAAGACAAATATAACTCGTTTTTATGATGTCTATCTACTTATCTCCATATAAAGTTGATCTTTTCTCACGCTCTTACATTTGCATTAAAAGCCAAATTTTCAATTTAAAAATGATTAAAACGAACGTTATATATATTCAATCCTAGACGTGCGAGCAGTTACATGATGTTAATTAATTTGTATATTCCTTCACCAAACAGGCGCTGATTAATTACTTAGTACTTTGTTATGGTTTAATATAAGACTAGCCGTATCCGACTACATATATCTGAAGTTAATTAATTTGTATATTTCGTCACCAAACGGGCGCCGATTAATTACTTATTTCTTGATTATGGTTTTATAATATACTAGACGTATCCGGTTACATGGGTGTAAGTAAAACACCGTACCAAAAAAAATACAACCTTTATTTTTAAGAAAGATTAAGTGTGTCAAACTGTTTTCTTTTCTATTATAGCCAACTATCTGTAATTTAATTAATGAATAAAATATTTTGTGTATTTATTCATTTACGGACTGTTATCCTCGTCTCCTTTAGTGATTTAGGAAGGAAAAACTCTTGTAAATAATACCGGCGCCGTGAAATATTTGTTGTTTTTTCTTCGGCATGAAAAGAACGTTACACGACGAACACCAGTTTGCATTTTTCTATTTCTTCCTATCTCTCTCCCCTCTCTTCTTTTCCATCTTTTGCTTTATATATATATATATATATATATATATATATATATATATATATATATATATATATATATATATATATATATCTTTTGTTTTATATGCCCGCTATTACATTTTTTATGTCGAAAAAAATCAGTTCTACTTCTCGTTCTGTATATGTTCTTCACTACTCTTTCTCTCTCACTCCTTCTCTCTCTTTATCTCTCTTTTATAGTCAGAAAACCAAAGAAGATAAGTAACATGATTGAAATCTAGCTAATCTTATGAAAATTTAAATCGCTCGCATTAAAAGTAAATGTAAAAAAGTATAAAATATATTCTAATAAAACGCCCTGTGATAAAACAAAGTAAAATTAAACAAAAAATGCATCGTGTAAAGGACGCAAAACCGTTCGAAATCGAAAAATAAACAATGGCATCGGTACATATTTCTTCAGGGTTTGTGTGTGTTGGTGGGATAGTGCCGTATTGTTAATGTGTGAATAGGTTATTTTAGGATTATTAGTATTTTATCTTCTGTTTATGAAAGGTTATCATCGTTGTATTTGGTTTATTTTTTAAAGAATTGCCTGTATATATATTGAGGAAACGATTCTTTCACAATTACTCTTTATTCAATTTATGTATATTTTCTACATTTGTCATACTGCTGGTGTGAATATTTCAAATATTTAAATTAATTATACCAAAAAGTATATTTTAATATTTTAAATATTCACACAATATTTTCTCTAGTTATATTTAAAAAAAAAGTACTTATTTTATTCATCGGATACTGTAAAACAACGAACCTATTATTTATTCCATGAACACCGACTATTAGTGATCAACATACAATAGAATTACACAACGATATACAAACCTTTCACAAATATAAATGGATCAATTCAAAGACTCAACACCCGCCATTGTTTCAAACTGGATATTAAACTTACCAAATTAATCCCAAATAGCAAATGGCAACCATAGGCCACCCAGATCTAATACAAAAGATTACCACTTATGAACTCTCAACCATCGAAATTGAAACCCTCAATTTTTGACGAGACTTTTCAATCTACATATATTCGAATATTACCACCAACAGAATTTTGAATAATTACAAACATGGAGACAGATTTTAAAGAGGATACACACAGAGTGTTATTTAAGTCTCAGTTTCTCAGCCTTATGAAACTGTACTACGAAAGATATACATAGATGCCTTGAAACATGTAGCGAACAATAAGAACATAATTATATCACCAGCTTATAAAAGTGATGATATAGTAATAATGGAAAAACACATATCTAGAGAAAGTTTCCACACTATTGGTAGACAAAACCACATATATCAACACCGAATTTAATACAGTAAAAAGAAGTATTGAGATTTTCAACAAATCTTTGAAAAAAACTTGAAATTCATACACTGAATACCACCCCAATAATTCGTCATTATATGCCCCCCCCCCCAAGAAAAAAAACAAACAAACGTGATATCCTCGTGTGTCCCATACTATCTGGCATCGGCAGTGAAACACACAAAATTGCTCGGGCCATATCCAACATCTTGACTCCACTACTGGGCACTATCAGCATAAGGAATATAAAGAACACATAAAGAACCCAGGGGATTTACTAAGAAAGCAATAATATACATGAAAAAACTAGACACAGAATACGTATAACATCATTATATACTAATGTCTCAATTATAGATGTTTAAATTTACTCCATGAAACATAAAAAAATTATAACACATTAACTTACCATTTTCTCCCGAGACTTTTATAAAAATTATTAGACTTAGATCTTACATGACTTATTTTAAATTCAATAACACTTTCTTGAAGAAAAATTCTGGTCTTCCTATGGGTAACCCTCTTAGTGGAGTATTAGCATACTTTTTCTTAGAATTTCTAGAACCTTCTTTTTTCAAATTTAGATTATCTCTAAACACATAATTTTTTAGATGCATTGACGAAATTTGATTTTTTCCTAAAAACACGCAAAAAGATAATATTAAAGACAACATATATTCTATCGACCCCTTTATGTAGTTCACCTATGAAACACAAAACAATCATTCATTAACTTTTCTAGACATACTTATTATAAAATCCAATAATAAACATTAATGATCTTCCAAATCACATCTTTACATCATTGGTAGAAATTTATGCTGATGACACTACTATCTATGTTAGCATATCTTAGACCGTAAACGACCAAGTTCTCTGCGATCCTCTGGCCTTGAGCACGTGGTACAATAGGGAAAGGAGTGGCTGGTTACTTTTAATGCATCAAAAACCAAGCTTCTATCTTTACATCATCAACGTTCTGATCCCAATCTGGCATGAACTGAAATCAATGGTTTCGTCTTGGGGATGCGTCATGATTTGACAAGCTTCTGGGCTTGACCTTTACTCCTGATCTTAAATGGAACACGTACATCAAAGCTGTTGCCAAGGCAACTGGGAAACTGGTGGGATCCTTCTATCGATCCAGTAGATATCTCACTGCTGATGCAATTCCCTATCCATATAACAGCCAGATACGTCCAAGGATGCTGTACTGTTGCCACATCTGGGCAGGAGCTTCTAGAAAGGGCTTGCCCTGCTTGATAGAATTCAAAATAGACTTCGTAGTCTCATAGGAGATGTCCGTTTCTCTTCCCGGCAACCTCTATCTCACAGAAATGTTGCGGGTTTGTCTCTGCTTTATCGTTATTTTCATGGAAAGTGTTCGACTGAGCGTCAATCTTTGGTCCATCCTCGTCAAACTTTCATAAAAAAACGTCTATCAATAATTCCCCCGAATCTTGATGTGTGCCTAAACGTAAATGTAGATTCCATGAACAAAGTTTCTTTCTTAGAAGTGAACGCCTGTGGAACTGTCTTCCGTTTTCCTGATTTTCAGCTGACTATAATCTGATTGTCTTCCAGGCTAACGTTACAAAATCTTGATGAGCTGTTCCACATAAGTTAACAAATTTACCGAATTTCCATTACTAACGATTACTATATTGTCCAATTGACTAATGTAACCCTTAACCCTTATCCTCGAGTTGTTTATGGACGTTGATAAGTAGTGATTCATATGTAAAATACTACCCTTCAAAGTTCCAAGCAAAACTACACACAAGAATAATTACACACATTTCTACCTACACGATAATAACACAATGAAAACAGGTATGATAATTTATTTCTTCCTACGTGCATTCATAATTTTTTAGTTCAGAAGAAAAATTCAAATAGCTTACAAATACTTTGAAATTCTTGCGATATCCTACATATTTAATGTTAAATTCTAAGCGAAAAACCACAAAATATTTCCCAAATTATATATATATATATATATATATATATATATATATATATATATATATATATATATATATATATATATATATATATAATCAAAAATCATATACACCAGGCATTTTTTCATAAATAGACATCATCTTTTACTTATAATAATTAAATAATTTGTGACACACTAAACAAACTAGTAATTCCAATCATACAAACAACATCACAGATTATAAGACAAACATTAAAAACAACAAAACATCTCCAAAACAAACCAGTTTCTAATACAGGCATGCACACTGTTCCTAGCCAAAATTTCCATCGTAGAGACGTTGGTGAACCCCAGCGTAAATCAAAGAAAATCCCCAGTGAACATAAAAGAGACAAAAGAAATAGCCATTCTCTTAGTGCATTATTCTCTCAATCTTTGCAGCATAATCATACTTTTGATTTCAAACAAGCAAAAATAGTAAACTTTATTTAAAATAACATCGTGAATCAGCGCTAATATCGCAAATTAAATAAAAAATAAACATCGTAAAGGTTTCTATAATGTAGCGCCCTTAATAAGTAAACTTACATTAAGAGAATATAATTTAATTGTAGACACATAATTAATACAGGTTATCTCAACCAATTATATAACCAAAACATATTCATTTCATATCAACATTCATATCAACTATGCACCTGTATTTTAATTTTAACAGGCATATTCATTCCAGAAGAAAAAATCACTGCGTCCTATCTTTTAAAAAGTATATACACGGCTACATGCTGTTATTAAAAATTTCTCTTTTCTAACAACGCAACTCACCCCACACTTTTCTTGGATTTCCGACGTCTTTTTCTGTTGCTAAAATAGAAACAGCGTCACAATTTTCACAAGAAAATGTTCAACTACTTGTACTGGTGTTTTTGATTTCATTCATCCAGAGAAATTCTCGAAATAAAAAAGAGGTGTTGATGAACACATAAATCGGTTTGTACTTTTTATTTTTCTATGTCGTCGGAATATATATATATATATATATATATATATATATATATATATATATATATATATATATATATATAGGGGCGTTGTAACCAACAATGTGCATGTTTTAATATTATTTTATTATTTCGTGTCTTGGTTTTTCATTGAAGGTTATGTTTAGATCATTGTAATAATGTAATAAAATCATCGAACTCCTTTTTAACGCGTTGCAGACGTTCTGTGAAGCGTCCTTTTCAGAAATTATTTTAAATGTTTATAATATATTCAAGATGTTTTGAAGATTTAAAAAGAGCATTTTCGTAGTTCATTTGAAATGTTTCCGAGAGATGGAAACGTGCAAGTGAATCTACTTTTCATTGGAATGTTCAATTTTTATTACTGTTTTATTGGGCTGTGGGCACTGCTATCTTATGTTTCTCTCTCTCACTCTCTCTTTCTGCTTGTGTTCCTTTTTTAGGGTAGAATGTGTTTGTTTTTTTTTCTTTTATTGGTTTGAAGAATGTGTGTACTGTTTTATAGTATTATGAAGTTATTTGCTTCCCTAGGAAGGTGATTGTGACCCAAGGTCGTTACTAATGTGTATCTGTGAGGAGTGAAGGGGGACTAGCTCCTCTTAAATAAGGGTAGGGGTGTTTTCATTCTATTTTATATGTATTTTTTGGATTCTTTGATTTTAGTATTGTGATTTTTAGTTTCAGTCTTAGACTGTTCGTGTATTCTTTATATTTTGTTAGAAATAAAGAGGTGTGTTTATAAATATATATATAGAGGATTTTTTAATGTTCCTATTTATTTGTCTCCCCATGTGAAAATGGCCAGACCCAGGATCGGTTCCTAGTGTGGGGAAGATCTCGTTCCCCAGAGGGGAGGGGCAAATTGGAGGGGTATAGGAGTGGGAGGAGGATGATAGAAGGGATAATAATTATCTCAGTCATAAGAGATTACTCCTCCATTGACTGAGGGGGGAGCGATGTGTTGGAACAGATATTACACTATTGTTCTAGGTGTTTCTCGTGTTATTGGTTTAGAGGTAAAGTAGGGTTGGCATTGTTAAGTGTGTTGTATTAGAGGTAGGGGTATTATGTCTGTGTGTGGTTGTATGCGCGCGCTTGTGTGTGTTTTAATATGTCGGTTCTGATTTATGTGCGGGTGTGTATATGCATATGTATGTGCATGCGTGTGCCTTGCATTTCATGTTTTTGTGTGTTGATATTAGTCTCTGTTTAGTTCAGGGATGAATCTTGTTATTAAGTTTTTTTGCCTGCGTAAGTAAATAAAAATAATTGTCTGTTTGGAAGAGTGACATTATTTTGAAGCTGTTTCCACTGCATGTGTTTACGGGTTTTGAAATATCGAGGTGTCTGTTATCTGCAATTTTGATGTTGCTCTTATGTAAGCCACTATATTGCTGAAATATTTGGTGGCGTCTATGTAGGATTTCTTGCATGCTGTGCATCTTAGTGCATACACTATATTTCTGGAGGTGCAATTTGTATCCTTTTTTATTTTGAAAATTTGTGTTGGGTTTTTGAATGTGTATGTGTTTCCTTCTATTATTATGTCACATACTCCACATCGCGGTTTGTTGCATTTTGTAACCCCTTTTTTAGTGTGTGGAACGAGTGTTGTGGAAGTAAGGATGTGTTAGGATTTAGTTTTGAGGTTGGCGTTTGCTTCTTATTTTTTTGGTGTTTTAAGTATGTTGTTTAATTTCTCGTTCTGATTGAGGAGGATAACGTTTTTTGTTATCTGTGTAAATAATTCTGGTGGTTTGTGTTGTGTGTAGAGACGTATGCTAAAATTTATCTTTGTTGTGTTCTTTTGGATTGTTAGTTTGTCTATTGGAATTTTTTCAGCCAGTTCAATACCTTTCTGTATTAGTGGTAGTGGATATGCTCTTTTGCGCAGTGGTATTTATAATTTATTCAGTCTTGTCGAAAAGATGTGTCTGTCTGTTACTATGGTGCAGACTCTACGTGCTAGGGAGTAAGGTATTGAGTTTAGACAGTTTTTAGGGTGGTGGCTTTTGAAGTGGATGTATTGTTGAGTGTCTGTGGGTTTGTGGTAGATGTCTGTAATTATGTTTTTGTTTTTGATTGTTACTAGGATGTCTAGAAAAGGTTGTTCTGTGGGGTTTTGTTCTAGGGTGCAGTTTATTTTAAGCTGTAGATTTTGTAGCAAAGTGTGGAGTTCTCTGATATCCCCATATGTGGTCCTCCAGAGGATAAAGCAGTCGTCTAGGTATGTTTTCCAAGATTTTACGAAGAGTGTTTTTATAATGTGCCCGTATTTTTTCTCTATCCTTTCATAAAGGGTCTCTTCTAATAAGGCGAGTGTAAGGGTGGCATATGTCGGTGCCACTTTGCCTTTTTAGTGCATATTGCCGTGCCTAGTATTTGGATGTAGTTGTCATTATTAAATTGGAAGGAGTTGTTATTGAGGATTATGTCAATGCTGTCAATAACGAATTATACCTTGAACCTTGAATCTGGGGTGTAAAGTCTGTGTATGGTTGTCAATCCGATGAAATGTCATATATAAATATATATATATATATATATATATATATATATATATATGACATATGTATGACATTTCATCGGAATACACATTTCCATTGTTTATAGCATATATATATATATATATATATATATACATATATATGCCATATATATTACATTTCTTTGGTATATATATATATATATATATATATATATATATACATATATATGCCATATATATTACATTTCTTTGGTATACCCATTTCTATTATTTATATCATATATATATATATATATATATATATAGAGAGAGAGAGAGAGAGAGAGAGAGAGAGAAAGAGAGAGAGAAAAAAGAGATATATTATTATTATTTATATTATGCAAACAAAATTCTGTGTTATCTTGCTTTCTTTCCTCCGCTTTTTCTTGGCTGTCTTCTACATCTATTACAATACGGATCGCTCATGTTAAACATATCGATCCAAACATTTTATCCCCCATATATATTTATATATATATATATATATATATATATATATATATATATATATATATATATCGACGAGATGTTGCATCCCTCTGCCTGTTCTACAAATACTTTAATGGTGAATGTTCTGACGAACTGCAAACACTTGTACCTCCCCGACGTAACAACCCCCGACAAACCCGACAAGCTACTAAGTCTCATCCCTTTACAGTAGAGATCCCTAGGTGCAAGAAAGCCTTTTACTCCAATAGTTTCTTCCCCAGAACTGCGGGTCTTTGGAACTCCCTTCCGGGATTCTGCTTTCCCAACTGCAATGATATGCAGAAGTTCAAGTGTAATGTTAACAAACATCTTTCTACTCTTCTCCCCTCATAATGACCCCGCTAATTAATTCCCTAATAGTAGCCCCCTGCTTCAAAGTGGCACTGTGCCTTGTTTGGGGTGAAAATTGAATAATATATATATATATATATATATATATATATATATATATATATATATATGGCTGTGTGTGTGTGTGGTGTGTGTGTGTGTTATTTGTCAGTGTGTGTGTGTGTGAAAATTATTTTTAAAATATAACTTTGAATATTTGAACTACAATCATCAAATATTTAACATATAATACATAGGATATCGCAAGGTTTTCGAAGTGTTTGTAAGATATTTTAATTCTTCGTCAAGATATTCCGGACTACAGATTCACTGATTTAATGACTTATTGATGAAATTTAATAAATAGGTTATTGGGACTTGGATCATAATTTTGTTTTTGTCTTAGACATTAAAAATTGGTGTTAAGGAGTCTAAATTTAGAACAAATCTTTTCATGGCTATGTACTTAAGATAGAACATTACCCACGCCAAATTAAACATTCATAGCTCAAAGTCAGTTAATTTTTAAGCCTCTGTGTTGCTCTGTTTGTAGGTGAGACGTTAACGCCACTGGGTACTTTAATACCAGAACAGTTCTGAGTGTAAATATGTGTTCGGTACTATTGGATAATCCGCAATTCCTATTGTTTTAATAATTTCGAAATGATTTCTATGTATGCGATGATAATATTTAGAAAACTGGATCTATGATAACAAACGAGAGATACGCATTGATAAAACTATACTATTTATTCATAATTTACGATTAGGCAATGCCAGCCGGCCTGTTAGTTTGCACAATCAATCTCGCAGAAAATCATAGAAATCAGTTTGGTGATACATATATCTTTAGCGAACATTTGAAAGCATTATATTGTCGTTTTTTTATCACACGTTATGAGTACAGTGTTTTTCTTACTCCACTTGCTTCTTGCCTTAAAAAAACTTTACATTGCTTATCGGAAATATCACACAAAGAAGACTATCTACAAGTATATTCCCGTCCGCTGGTCAAAGATAATCCGACTTTCACGAGCCACTAAAATTCGTTCCTTATTGTCCCAAGAGATATAGAGCGGTAACAATAATTGAAACGAAGAATTTTTCAAGAGATATGACAGATACGAGTTCCATTCACTGTCCGTACGCTGGTCCAATAATGTTGAACTGTGCTCTCTCCTTTGCCGCGCCATCTTCTGATATCAAGATTACACTGACGTAGTTGGCCAAATGCAAGGCCCGGAAGGTCAATGGTCAGTGACCATTCGCATTCATCAAGTGACTGAAGCAAAACTGAACTCTGGCCATACAATGAAACCTGTCTGGTCAGTGAAGCAATCCATCATTCGTTTGAGGTTTCATTTATCACCATGGTTAACGGGCCACGTCTCCAGAGAAATGAAATTGGGAAACGAGAGAGTCCAACATCAACAAACAAAATTCTGTATTATCTTTCTTCTCTCCGCTTCTGCTGGCTGTCGTTCTTCCACATCTATTATAATACGGGTCTTTTGTAATCGCTCACGCTAAACATATTTTAAACAGATTCAGTCAATAACGTTCAGTAGCGCCATTAAAGATACGAATTTTCCCCCGTATTTCGAACTAGTACTTTATGATTCTCCGTCGCTGGGGGATGGGAGGATATGAGTTAATTTGTATCGCAAACAGAGCAAATTCGAAACGATATATCTAGTGACATGCGCGCCTATCATTTTAATGAGAAGTAGTTTGTAATAGAAACTATTTTTTGTGTTCCATAAATGATATTGAAATAATTTTATCAGTTGCGCTCAGCGAACTAAACAAATATTTTTTTTTTTTTTTACAAAAGATATGCTTAATTACAGTAATACAGGTATTGCTTGAGTAATTGTTCTCTTTGTTTTGCTTGACGTGTCCCCTAGATGGGGAGCAGATACGTGTTGTGTTTTTATTTAATATATATATATATATATTTTCTTATATATATATATATATATATATATAATTTCTTATATATATATAAATATATATATATAAGAAATTATATATATAAGAAATTAGATATATATATATATATAATTTCTTATATATATAAGAAATTAGATATATAAGTTCTTATATATATACATAATTTCTTATATATATATATATAATTTCTTATATATATATATATATATATATATATATATATATATATATATATATATATATATATATATATGTAATTTCTTCATTTTATTGATGAATCTAAATGTAATCTTTTCGGATCAGACAAAAGACCACATGTCAGAAGAAAAAATGGAGAAAGACTGTGCCCTAAGTGCGTTAAAGGTACAGTAAAATTTGGAGGCGGCAGAATAATGGTATAGGGCATGCTATCTTCAAAAGGAACTGGTCCCCTTGTGAGAATTAATTGAAAAGTTAATGTCCGAATGTACAGAGAATTAATTAGAGAACATGTGGTACCTAATCTTTCTAATTCTGATATCTTTATGCAACATAACGCACCGTGCCATAAAGGAAAAATAGTTTTAGAAGAGCTAAATAAATCCAATATTTGCGTTATGGATTGGCAGTTCAGAGCCCAGACCTGAATCCAATTGAAAATGTTTGGAAAATTATTGGTGATAAGATCACAGAAAAAAACCCCAAAAAATCTTGATGATTTATGGGAATGTATAAAAACATCCTAGAATAATATTTCACATATAACATGTGAACGATTGGTTCTGCCTTACAGCAAAAGATGCCATAGTGTGATTGAAAACAAGGGTCCTTTCAGTAAATACTAAAAGGATTCTTTATTTTTTCATATTGAATTTTCCTCGTTCATTAAGTTTTGGACGCCTGTACTTTAATTAAATGTATTTATATGTAAAAAAACTAATATGTATTAAAATCAAAATTAAAAAAAAATGTTTTCTTTAACTACCATTATTAAACATTGGAAAATTCACCAATTTTTTTTTCATGGATAAAGTTAGAAGCTATTAACCAAAATGATCGATCGTTCCTTAACTTTTAGGCGCTACTTAACATACACTCATGTAAAACGTTAACTTATAGGTTGTTTTATTTTTACGTTGTTCATGAAATTTTATTTTAAAGGTTTCTATATGATTACAATACACGTTTTCCGATCGAGGAAGTAAACGTAACTGTAAGTTATGCTTGCCTTGGATACATGCTTTGATACTTTCGTATTTCATTCTGTTATAGTAGGATTACAAATTTATGAAATTAGTTTTATTCATTATTATTCCATCGAGTTTTGTTGTACAGAATAATCTTAGGACGTTGGGGCGTATTTATTTATAAGTTCGTAAATGAAGTAAATTGTGCATTCAATTCAATTGCATTGGGTTCATCGGTCATGCCAGGAAAACTAGGACGAAGTTGGTAGGTAAAATTTCGATATCAATGCATCTAAAATAGGTGAAATATTCAGGTAGAAATGATTGGAGGTGACCGTTTTCTAAAAATTCTAAGACAGAAAAACTCCGTTAGTTACTGGAATTTGTGTTGTATAAGTTTGTCGTTTAAAGTAACGTTGTATTTTTGCATTATGAAAGGTGATGCTTTTTATTATTTAGCATGTATACAGGAAAAGTACTTTTTAATATGATGCGATATTAATTGTTTAATGTTATGCGGTGTTGATTTCGAGGAATCTAAAACATTGGGCGTAAAGGATTTAATGTCTTAACTGAACGTAGTGCGGTTTTCCGACTGTTGATTTAAGATCTTTGTAGCAAATCATAGAGCTTAAGTGTAGAATGGAACTTCAGCCAATTTCCTTGCTAATTTATACAGAGCCTTTAAGATACTTGACTTAATGTAACTCGGTGGTTTTTATATTATGTGCGATTTTTTAGACAATAAATCTAAAAAAAACATCCGAGTACTGTTCTCGAAGTTAAACATAGTCAAGTAGTTCGACTAAATCTTTTTGGTTTCGCTTGGAATCTATTGTGTTTTTGAATATATTCTATAGACTGGTCTTTTGGGCGATTTCATCATTTAGTAGCAGCATGATTTCACGTTTATAGGAATGCTCTTGCAGAAATTTTAATTTTGTATTTAAATTGATACCTTTTCAAATTAGTTTTCGTAGTATTACCTTTACTTTTTATTTGATTTTAAATAGAATTTTTCACTATATCGAATCATTTAAATTCCAATCGTTTTACAACAATTATGTCGTCCTTTCAGAACGTTGAATACACAATCGAAAAAACTGCAAATTAGAACAATTTGCGTATTTCAATTCAAGATAAGCCTAAAAGCTGCTGAAACAGCTCGCAATATAAACAAAACTTTTGCTCGGGAGTCATTACTGAACGCACAGTACAATAATGATTAAAGTAATTTCGTGGTGGCGACGAGAATCTTGACGATGATGAGAGGTGTAGTAAGACATCGAATGTTGACACTGATCAATTAAGATCCTTAGTCGAAGCCAATCAATGTACAATTGTTGAATAACTTGTTTCTGAATTAGATGTAACCTATACGATGATATTAAAATATTATTAAGAGATATTAATAGACAAACACAAAACTTTAAAAATTGCTGCTTCAAGAATTGAACGAGAAGCAACAGAAACTTCGTAACAAAGTGTTATTCTCCCTTCTTTTACGCAACCAGTACGACTGTTTTGTCGATCAGCTTGTAATTTGCGTTGAAAAGTTAGTTGTAAACGACAAGTAGCGATACTCAGTCCAGAGGTTAGACGCTGCCGAAGCTCAAGGACACTTCTTGAAGCAAGAATTGCATAAAAAGAAGGCAATTGTGACAGTTTACTGGAATCCATTACAGTTTTTTTTGAATGCCGGCTAAACCATTACGGCGGTAAAGTACAGCTAACAAATGTATCAGAAACTTCGACAACAATACCCAGCAGAAAAGACCCGGTTTTACAACACGACATCCCGCCCGAACGTTACTAAACCAACCCTGCAGCAGTTAAACAAATTGGGCTAAGATGCTCTGCCTAGTCCGCCATATTCTCGAGACCTCTCACTTACCGATTACTACTTTTTAAGCATCTCGATATTTCTCTGCTTGACAAATACTTCAAAAACCTAAACGGTATCAAAAACGCCTTCACTTCATTTCAACCAGAGCATAAGATTTTTTATGTCACTTACATGAATACACATTTTACGTTGGCAAAATTGCTTTGATTCTAAGGATGCTTGTTCGATCAATAACTTTTGTTTGAAGCGAGGTATGTTTATCTGAATTTATAGGATAAAATCGTAAGACCCTTCTTTAACAACCTGATATTATTTATTGACGTTCATAATGAGAATTTCACTACCTTGTTCGGTACGGATTATTTGAATGCCATTATTATGATCCCTCGATCCCTCCATATTTTGCTAGTACTGTTAGGCAAAATAAGGTAATTATAAGGACCTGGATGTATCATTTAAAGAGTCCTTTTCGAAAGTTGATAGCGAATTAAAGACATAGTATTAGGACACCGTGTCGTGCGCATATATATATATATATATATATATATATATATATATATATATATATATATATGTATATATATATATATATATATATATATAGTAGCAGTTCACTCAAGCTTTGCTCAAGCCCTATACACTTTCATAAATTTGTGCATATATATGTATATATATATATATATATATATATATATATATATATATATATATATATATATATATATTAGGGATGGGGCGATTCCAATATTTTGTCCGATATCGATAAAATTAAAGATGCTGTGCTAAATTTTCGATTCCGATACAATAACCGATTCTGTCTCCGATTCTTTATGAATTTCGAATTATTTAACTTTAATATTGTTACTTGCTCCGATTATCGTAAACACACATGTTAAATCTGCAGACATTTTCCTAATCTTCAAAATACAATTTTTGAGAGAGATCAATCGGTTTTACCTTTACTGGTATTTTAAAATCAATAAATATTTATGATTTTGTCAATTTTACCAGCAATGAAATATTTTATTCTAAACAAAGCCAAATAAATAAAACACAATTAAAAGAATCATTTTAGCATCGGGAAATAGGCATCAATGTTTCCAATTCCGATACCGATTTTTCCGATGTCCGATTCCGGCAATCGTCCCAACAGGTAACCTACATCCAAAATTTCAAGTGTTTAGACCCAAAAAGTCAACTCTTTTAACTTTGACTTCTTGGCAGACAAATTTTCGCCCAAACACTGATTAAAAAGCTTTAAGTAGAATTTCAAATATCTAGACCCAAAATTTGCTGAATAGTTTGTTAGAGACCACAAAGCTCAAATCTTTTGAACTTTTACCTCTTGGTAAACAAATGTTTGGCCAAAAACCGATGAAAAAGTTTGCCCTATGTCTGAATACACTTTATGAAAAAATTTTTAAATGTCTAGACCAAAAAAGATTGTGTAGATGTCCTTTTTTTTAATTTGACCCCAATTTTCCCTTAAACATTATCATTTGGGCTCAAATAAAATGAAACATTTTTATCTATGTTAAAGTAACTTAAATCTAAGATTTTAAGTATTTGGACTTAAAATTGACGGAGGAGTTTCGTAGAGTGTTCAAAGGTGTAACTGTTGTAGTTTCTTATTTATTGGTTTTTGGTATTTGATTGTGTTCAGGGTGTGAGTTTAATGATGTTGATGCCGTAAAACCCTTCAGTTGTTGTAGGGTTTGAAGATGATATTTTTACAGAAGACCAACGGTTGACGTTGGGACAAAGAGGTAGGGATAATCTGACTTTTCTAAAATCAGTTAAAGAACATTTGGCTTGCCTTAATTTAGAGACACGGTATTACTAACCGTCCCCTTAATTGCCTCTCAACTTTTTAAAACTATTTACATGAAACTATTCACTCAAATCATCCAACTCATTTACAAGGTATGAGTTTATTATTTTGATAGAATTCTAAAATTAAATGAGAACAATTATATTTTACTATCAGTGGATATTCTTTAAATTTATATAATAAAATAATTCATACATGTTTCCGAGTAATTATTTGAATACTAGACTAATTGTACATTCGTTGGCTATGGTCGTTTGAGAGAGAAAAGATATCGAACTAAATCGCAATTTGGAGAAAATGTTAAAATCTATATTTTTTATATGATTACTTGTTTTAAAAAATGTATTTAAACCATATTTGGTATATCAGTTGAAATTTACAAATACTTTTACATCTTCCGTTCGTTGAGCTCTGCTTAAAGCAAAATACACCTAGCCATGTAGAAAGACAGGACGCTATGAACGAAATACCATGTTTATCGTATAATTTCTAAATTGTGATTGCAAAATAAACATTAAATCGTAGTATTCATATAAACATACTAGTAATTATTTTTTTTACGTAATGTAATTCAATAAAAACAAATTATTTAGAAAAAAAAAAACTTTCAATCGCCTAAATATAAAAAAAAATACGTCTGAGTAATTAATAACTTATTTTTTGTAAGGCACTTTAATGAACAAAACATTTAAATATATTCTGGGTTCTGAAAAGCGCTTTTCAAATCTAACTCATTTTAAAGAAAAATATTCACTGTAAAACATTTATAAAAATAAATCCTTATATCGAATATATTAAAATAAAAATAATTATAAAAAATAATGAACAACAATTCAAGTAAACTTAACAATTTACAAAACCAAAATGACCCAGAATATATAGTTTTCTATGAAAAAGAAAACACCTGTAAAACTAAACTTATTTTAAATATTTTAAACCACTCCAGTGTATTAATAAGATAATAAAATAATGTTATATTCTATAACACAAAAATAAACCCACACACTATATAATGACTTCATTTTAACATAAACTATTTGCTAGAATGTAAAAAGTCGAGACTGCGGAATGGTAGTAAACAAAAAGACAATCATTGTTACATCAAAACACCCAAACACAGAGTTTTAATACTACACGGTCGTGTAATTCGGTGTAATATGATACTATTAGTGATGCAAATGTTGTATCTATTATCATATTATATTGGAACCAATATTATATTGGAACCAATATATAGTAATAGTTTTAAATAAAAAAAAACAACGACTCGTGAGCCACCACCGAAAAGAAAACAAAACATTTAGCTTACTGTGCACATTTTTCATTGACGTTAATGCCTGAGCTATGAAGACATGCTTGCTGCAAGGCTTAATATTAAAACCTGAACCAATAGCTAAAATGTTATGCATGCATATTCTTAATGTTCAATCTTTACCAAGCAAATTCGATTTGTTTTTAATTTTTGCAATTTTGCACTGATGATCTCAAGCTAAAACTCAAATATAGTTTCGCATTGGTTTGAATACCCTATATATTAAGTGTAGTGCCCGTATATAAAAGACTGCCAGTCGAGTTTAGTGGCCACATTTTTAAACAAATATATATATATATATATGTATATATATATATATATATATATATATATATATATATATATAAAGGATTGCGTTTACTATAACTTTTTTACGCAAATATTACGTAAGTATAAATTATGTCGATTATCTGCATGAATATAATTGCATGTAATATTCTGTAATAAGTTAATCATCCCATGAGAAAACTGAAAAAAAAATGACGGGAAATAAATTGAAATCAGTCTTTTACAAATGAAGCATATTAGCTGGAGCTTTGGGAGATGAGTGCAATTCAACGACCATATATCACAAAGTTGTATTTTCTTTTTAAATAAATAGAAAAAAAATAAATATCAACACACACAAAAAACAAATGTATAGAAATATAGATTGATTAAGGTTCTAGTACTAGTTAACACAACTGAAAGTATAATTACTTAAATACATTTTGAATCTAAAGAGAAAAATGAAATAGTAAAAAAGTGTGTTACTTCTTACGACATAACATCTCCTGGTGTGGGAGCTAGTCTTGGTTTTAAATACTAGCAGAACACGTGGAATTTTTACTGAAAAAATAACATATTGAACCAACAAATATCTTTTGATCAAGCTGATATATTTTTGGATAAGGAATAAAAAATAGTTTTCTTTTATGACAGAGAAGCCAATAACACTACACAATTAAGTTTATTATTATTTTTATTAAAATAGTACTCATTGCATTTTAAACATTGAACTAACCCAAATAGATTAAATTCATTATTAATTAGAAGCACTCATACAGTAATATTGCGCTTGCTAATACAATACAAATTATAAAATCGCTTTGTGGGAGAAAATTTTTAATTTACACCTTGCAGTAAATCTACCTCTTCACAGTAGAGTTTCCAATTTTTCTCTGTTTCTTTCAAATATTCTATTTTTACATAAAATGTCTATTACATCATTCTTCGTCGAAGAAAAGTTACACGTCGAAATTTCTACAGATTTTATCTTACATCATGACAACAATGGGTGTATGATAATATAGCGAGTAGCACTCGGGTAACGGCGTTGTCTGGTTGAAAGTGTGATACAAAGATCAAAACATATTTCGTCGAAAGAAACCCACCCACTCAAAAAACAATTTTAATTATACATTTTTAGCGGATTGTTGTAGACTGAAAATTGTTCTAGCTTATTAGCTAAGCTTGTTAATGAAATGGTTAGTAAATTAGTAATAGTTTAACTTACCAATAAATAAAAATATAATAAACTCCGTTAATTACTGCCTAAAAATGTGCTTCCATCTCATTTGCTAGAAATTAAAGAATAAGAGTTGTTTACGAAGAATATTTTAAGCAGACGTAATAAAATAAACAAGAATGCTGAACAACGCTTTAGTATATTATTGTCAAAATAGCATATTTGAGAGACCTCTTCCAATAAAGGCAAGTAATTAATAAAAAATATTTACGAAGGAATATTTTAACAAATTCTGAAACAATTAATTCTGGTGTTTTGGAAATGAAGGTGAAAAATTCATAGGCTGAGTAAATTTTTTGAGTGTATGAAGTGATTGGTAAGGACAAGGAATAAAACCTTGCACGTCCGGGTTGGTGTCCCGTATAAAAAATGAAAGATATATCTAACAATAAATGTTACACAGCAAATAAGGTAATAAAGCATTCTACATAACGACAAAAATGTGCAGAAAAAGTAATAAATAAAACATGTTTGCCAAGTAATATTGTAATCCGTTCTATAACCATTGGTTTCGGTATCGTACAATACGTGAGAGTTCCTTACTGGCGTAGGTATTGTCTTTATAAACTGGTAAGTAAATAAGGCAATGCAGGCCTGCTAATTAAAAAAAATGTTAAAAAACTGAAGAAATATTGAAGTTGTAGATGTACGGTCTTTACTAGTTGGGGAATCCTTCTAGAAACTGAAATGTTTTGGTTTAATAAAATAGTGTATAAGTGCACAAATTAATCTCCGTTAATAGGAATATAGGTTGCAAATATTTCTGTTAATAGGAGTACAGGTTGCAAATAACGCTAAGCAATTGAACAACCAGTGTGTCTGTTGCATTTAAGTAAGGGAGAAACACTTAGAGACGAATGTATTTTATTTGGTTTTGTTTTACAGAAGTGGTTTTTAAGTTTAAAAAAATGAGTTCTGCCAAAAATAACGTTCCGCAATTAAAAAAAAATTGTGCAATCTTGATTAATGCTCTACCTGTTAAACCATTTTTTTAGAAATGTTTAAATAATGAACAACTATAAAATAATTGAAAGACAAGAAATATAACATTGTTTGTGCAGCAATTTATTTTTAATTATCTTATTAGCTATTTATTCTGTGTCATTTGTCTCATGCTGTGTTGGTTCTTTTTCCATGGTGAAAAATAATATAATAAAAAAGTTAACGCCGCATGTATTACACAAGATAGGTATCAGTTTAATCTACTGAAAATATTATAGAACGATTAAAAATAAGTCCTTGTACTTCATTACATATATCATATAATATGTTATTTCCAATTCACAATAATTGCAAGAGCGGTTATATTAATTTAAATAGGATTTAATACACTCTCCTTCATAAGTAAGTTCTTTACGACGTGAATTTTTTGGCACGATGTATTTGAAGGAAAGAAAAACAACGAGTAGGAAATGTAGTAGTAGTAGTAGTAGTAGTAGCAGTGATTCTTTATAAATATTTTTTTATAAATATTTTTATAAATATTTTTTATAAATATTTTTATAAATATTTTTATAAATATTTTTTATAAATATTTTTATAAATATTTTTTATAAATATTTTTTATAAATGTTCTTTATAAATATTTTTTATAAATATTTTTTATAAATATATTTCATATAAAAGATAACTGATATAATTTGAAACTAAGGTACAATGAGTTTTTCCGAAAATAGGAATTTTCTTAGACTGATATTATGTATGAGCGATCATAGAATTTCGGGGAATAAAGCTACCGAAAAATCTCTTTACGTATAAAATAAAACTGGCGAAAATGACATCCTGTTGAAGTCGTATGTATGCTTATGTTAAAGAGCTCGTAAAGTATGACTTAATTTATTCTCTTTCAATTCATATGCTTATTAATCTCTAATGCCTTCACAGTACATCGGACGGATAGCATATTACTTAATTCGCTGCACCTACACATACCGAAAATTCTTTTTAAATATTCTCAATTTAACCCACAACTTGTCCTAAAAAATTAAAGAGAATGGGTCCTAGAGTGTTTAATGTCCCATATTAATTTTTATAGATCTTAATCTTTGCACAAAACGGATAGTATACTTAGTGAGCGGCGCCCTATTATAACACAACTCTTTTAAGAATTTCAGCCACGAATTTTGTGAGAAAATTAGAGATGCCAACTAGAAATATTTTTAAAATATGAAATAGATAACCAAATAAAAATATGAGAAGAATATAAATTAAAAATAAAATAAAACAAAAAATTCAATTTAAATAAATATATATGAAAAAAATAATCAAATAAAAATGTATGAATCAAAAATAATGGTGTGAATTAACTCTTTAAAAAGGGATAAATAAAAAATATGAAGAATACAATTGTGGCGAAGAGGAATTCGGATATGAATAGAAAAATACTGAAAATGAAGATAGAAAAGAAAGAAAAGATGATGGTAGGAATGAAGAAAGAAAAGAAAAGTGATGAGAAGCTTGAATAAAATTTATCACAGAACTGAACTAATTTCAAGTAGAATAAAACTAAAACAATTAAAAGAAATAAACATTATCATGAAACTCGATCGAGAATAAAATTGTTAAACATAAACTCTGGATATAAAAAGAGATAGAGAGAAGATAAAGTAAAGTAGAGCTAAATAAACTTATATGGCTATAAAGTTTAACTTTTTTATTGATACATTGATATTAGAAGTTTCTTACTAGATGATTGATGATTTTTAAATTTTTGAGGCATAGTTATTACATTCTACATAATTGCGTAACATTTAAAACGAAAACGTTCTAGTCCACGGATATATATATATATATATATATATATATACATATATATATATATATATATACATATATATATGCATATGTATATGTATGTATGTATATATATATATATATGGATCAACACACATACATACACCCACATAAATATATATATATATATATATATGTATATATATATGGAACTAGTCAATGTGTGTGTGAAAATCACTACTAAACACCTCTCTGAATATTTGGTCTACAGAATCTACATCCGATATATAAATTATTCATACCTGTAATGCAGTTTCAACTTGGTTATAGCCGCCAAAATTTGCGACTAAAGGATCAAATTGGAACCATAATTGTTGATTTTAGATAGAGAAGTCTAATAAACATTACGTCTGCTGTGTTTTTGTCGCATGCTCAAAATTTTAAATTCGTATCAAAATGCCGTTTTATTTTTGTCTTTTGTATCCGTTGCTCAAACGTAACCACGTTGGATGATTATATTGTGACTAAGCATGACATGTTAAGCCCGCTTGTTTTTTTCTTCTAGCTCGTAATTCTCAACTAATATTTTTATAAGTTTAGAAATCGTTACTATGCATTGGATGATAATCAATAAATAATTATCCATCTCATTGTGAAAGAAAAAAACAGCATAAACTAAATATAGTATTTATACGTATTTTATAACTGAGCAATGCCGGGCGGCCTGCTGATAAAGATTAGGAGCAGAATAATTGTAACAAAAACGTGTACAGAAAATTCACATTAAAGAAAATAGAGAAAAATTAAAAACGTGAATGGAAAAGATCTGAGAATTTTGAAAGCTCAATTAAAAAAAAATACCAACACTAAGACAAGGAGAATACTAAATTATGTACATGTAAATAAGGAGAATGTAAATATATTACTAAATCTAAAAAGGAAAAAGGAAGATAAAGGGAAAAAAAAGACAAAAAAAAGAGAGAAATTATGAAAAGAAGTTTAAAATAAAACAAATAAGATAGAGTGGAATCGAATACAATTAAGATGGATATGAAAGTAGACAAGAATATAAAATGTGGAAGAAGAAGTAGAAAAGGAAAGAATCGTTAACAGAGAACGAAAGACGAACATTGAATAAGGGACGAAAAATAGGACGAGTAAATAGCAAAAGAGAGAAGACGCAGAAAAATTATAAACAAAGTCGAAGGATATAAAGAAGCCAGGAAAATGCAGCAGCAGCAGAAGAAGGGAAACAAAAACTAACTTATGCAGTAGTGAAAAAGAAGTAATGAGGAGAAAACGAAGGAATAGAAAAAGAGAAAGATTATAGGAAGTAAAGTAAGAAAAAGACCTGGTAGAATAATTTGAATGAGAAGAAAAAAAAATTACATCTTCATCACCATCATCATGATCATAATAATGATAATAATAATAATAATAATAATAGCAATAGGAATCGTAGTAGTAATAATAATAATAATAATAATAATAATAATAATAATAATAATAATAATAATAATAATAATGAGAAGAAGAAAAGAAAGCAATACCTGTGCGTAAATGTAGAAAATGAAATTCGTGACGGAGAAAAAAAAAACGAAACAATGAAACAAAGAGTAAATAGATCAAACAGAAAACGGGAAAACGGCGGATATGATTGAAACATGACGGGACCGGATAAATATTAAGATGATGCTTAAAATGTGGTGAAAAATAG